>NC_081439.1:16669750-16877250 GCF_949786415.1 Peromyscus eremicus | reverse complement strand
CTCCAGAGTGCTGGGATTAAAGACATGCGCCATCACCGCCCGGTTTAACTTAACTCCTTTTCTACAGAGCATTTATAACGGCCTAAATATTATCATATTTTGTACTTTATCTTCTTTCTCCTCTAAGTTTCCTGCGATCACAGACTTGGCTTATTTTCCGCATAAACTGATAAACCCCGAAACATTCAACAAATGTGGCAAGCGAACAAGTTCAAGTTCATTGCAACTTCCTGATAGGAAAGGGGTAAATCGAGGCAACAATCTCTTAGGTGTGTAGGGGGCGAGGGTCGGAATCCCACTCTGCTGAGCGGAGCGCTGGGTCTAAAATTCAGAAGTGCCATAGCTGAAGAGGAAAAAGGAAACCGGAGCATTCCTATGAGAAGCGCCGGGGCGGAAGGAGGCTGGCTAAAGCAGAAAGTATACTACTTGGGACTGGACAGAGACAACATTCCCAAAATTTCCCACAGGTATCAAATTTAAGACCAGGAAGGTGGAACAATAACAGACAGAAAGGAGCCACCGGCCAAACAATAGGTCGCAAGTTCTAGGAACGCCTCTTTTGGCGGGAGGGGTTGTGGGAAGGGCAACACATAGCTCGGCCCACACTACTACGGCCAGAGAGGGAGCTGCACAAAATTCAGCCAACTGACATTTAGGAAGCGGCTCGAGTTAAGCGTACGGCGGAAAGGGGAGCGCGTTCAAGTGGAATCCCCCCAAGAGGTGCAAGGGACATTTTAGGGTTCACAACGTCTCAGGTTGCATGGGGGAGGTTGTACTACTCTGCAGACAAACAGGGGGTACCGGACCGGGACACCCGAAGGGCCGCAACCGGATTTATCTCACCAGAGCCATTGGGTCCAATGATGGCGGTGAACCTCTGAAATGGTCCGATAATCTGTCGACCCTTGTACGATTTAAAGTTCTCGATCTCAATCAGTTTCAGGAAACCCATGGCAGCACCGCTACCGTATGAAAGCCGGCGCCTTGGTCCTGGGACCCGAGGTTAGCCCGCGCGGGAAATAACGCGGCGTAAACCGGGTGTACGGTAAACCTCGCGATAATAAGTACAGGCCAATCAGGATTTCCGGCTCCCGGTGCCAGGGCTGCAGTCACTTCCGCCTGAAATAGAGCCTCTGTTGATTGGTCGCCTGGCTTGAGTTTGTGCCGGCAGTTTGGCCCCCGCCCCCCTTTGTAGTTGCACCGCAACCGTCGAAGCGGTAACACACAAAGCTGCAGAAGCGTTAGTGCTGAGGAGGACTCTCGCTTTCTGGGAGAATCAGAAAGCAGGCGGGGGCCTGAGCCCACGCTTGCTGAGACAAGTCAGAAGTCACAGCAAGGTTATACCCTCCCGGCTCCCCAGGGCGAGTGGGAGGCGGGCACTCTGCTGTGATTTGTAGTCTAGCTGGTCTGGGGGCTCCAGCAAAGGGCTCAGTGGAGAATTGGAAGGCACCCTCGGAGGGGTGGGCAGTTTGAACTAGAAGGACGATCTTAGAGAGGACTTAGGTGAGGTGAGATTGGAATGTAAAGGAGGATGAGGGAACTCCTAGACTCCTAGACAACGGAGATACAAGTTGGGGAAAGTTGTATTCTGAGATACCACCCCTATCTCCTACCTCTCTCTTATTTCTCCAAGCAGAATTCCAAGACTGCTGTTGTAAATCCTAGAGCCAACTTGGACCCAGTCCACTTAGGAGCTTCAAAATTGGAATTCTGTACTGAGAAAGGTATCTTGTGTGAACACCAGGGGGCCACGTCCTTAAGCCAGTGCTCCAGCTTTGTCCTTTTTCCCTTTCTCCTTGCTATATCTGTTTCTCCCCAATCCCATCATATGGCTATGACACCTTCCCCCTTTATCCCCATCTTTCTCTTCACTCTCCTCTGCTTGTCTACCTCCCTCATTGGCTTCTCTGTTTCCCTTCTCTCTCTTCTTTATGCCTTGCCCTCCTCCATTCGTTTCTCAATCTATTTTCTTCATCCTTTCATCCACATTCTATTACCTTATATCTGCTCATTACTAAGTCATGCTCTTAGGAGCCCAGACTTTTATAGTATGGCAACAGTTTGAATTTATAGGCTGGGGTTAGTGCCATTTTCAGATAGTGGTTTCCACAGCTATTCCTGTAACTTTTTTTTTCCAGATAAGGTTTCTCTGTGTAGCTCTGGCTGCCCTGAAACTCACTCTGTAGACCAGGCTGACCTTGAACTCAGAAATCCACTTGCCTTAGCTTCCTGAGTGCTGAGATAAAAAGCATGTGCCCCCACCACGCAGCTCTGTAACTATTTTAAGATTCGTTTTTATTTGTGTGTGTATATGTATGTATGCCACGGACACAGGGCATTCCATCCCTTGGAGCTGGAGTTTACAGGTGGTTGTGAACCACCTGATGGGTACTGAGAGAACTCTGGTATTCTGGAAGATCAGGACGTGTTCTTAACCACCAAGCTGTCTCTCCAGTCCTATTCCTGTAACTTTTTAAATGTCTAAAAGCTGGGAAGAATCCTAAAGAGAGAAAGCTCAGTTGATAGAATCTGATATGGAAGTCAAAAATGAAGCTGTGTTGGGAAAACAGTCACAGTCAACAAAGGGGAATAAAATAACCAAAGGCAATCTCATAATTTTTAGAGAAATTACTGTTTAATTTTCAAAGATGAGATGGGAGCTTGGGAGAAAATTAAACTGTAACTATTTCTAAATATATACAAAATGCAGTTTCAAATGGATTAAAAACAAATGATAAAGGCAAAACTTTAGAAATTGTAGAATATCTTTATGAATTTAGAATAGAGAGATATTTTGTTTTAGGTGGGGTTTTTTGTTGCTATTTGGTTCATTGGTTTTAATATTTTTTATGGGGGAGGCAGGGTCTCTACATTGCCCTGGCTGTCCTGAAACTCACTATGGAGAATACTTTTGTAAATGTACCAATACATATGGATCATATCCATCCCCACTCCAGCCTCTGTCCTCTAAACTCCCATCATATCGTCCTCTTTGTAACTCATTGAGTCCAATTAGTACTGCCCACATGTGCATGATATGGATCGGCAAGAAAATTGACTCTTCCTCAGCAGGCATCAACTTCTAATAGCCCTTCAACTAGGGATGGAGCCTCATGAGCTCTTCACCCACCCATGCTGGAAGGTTTACTAGCTTGCTCTTGTACAGGTCTCCTCCAGGTAACCTCAGCTGCTGTGAATTCCTGAGTGCACGGCCCTGTCGTGTCTAAAAGACAGCACCTCATGGTACCCCTCCCTCCTCTGGATCTTTACATTCTTCCCGCTTCTTCTAACACAGTGTTCCCTGCACTTTGGAGTAGTGGTGGTAGACATCTCATTTGGGACTGAGCACTCAACACCCACTTATTCTCAACAGTTTGAGCAGTTATGAGTCTCTGCAGAAACTTGCCTACAGCACAATTGAGAGCAGCACTAATCTATGAATATAAATATATTTGCATTTATACATTTAGAAGGCAATTAGCAAAACAGTAGTAGTAGGTTCTTCCCTACTCCTCAGAGTACTCCCCATGGGTACTTCCCATGACCTCCCCAGACTGGACTTCTGACTAGCTTTACAGTACTAGGCATGAATTCCCTCTTATGGACCAGGTCTCAAATCTAATCCAAGTGGTTGGTTACCCTCATTAAGTCATGCCAGTATTACACCAGTGGGCATATCTTACCTGGAAGGTTGGCATTGTAGCATGCAGGGTTCACTGCTGGGTAAAATGTCTTTTCTACCCGAGTGGCCTGGTAGCACCTTCTGGAACTATGAAAGCTAGCCAGCATGGAGGACATTTCTTTGTTGGTCCAGATTGATTTCTCCATGCCCAGCAGCTAAACTGTTTGATATCTTTAGTAGTAGGCTCTTACCATTTAGTTATGGTGAACAAACCAGGAGGAATAGCAGTACCCTATGTTTTAGGTGCCTCTGGGACCTCCCTAACAAATACCTTGGTATAGAGATTTATATGAAATAACTCATCTCTTCTGAGAACACCCATGATGGTTGTTTTTGAAACAGGCCTCTGTAGTCCAGGATGGCCTGGAACTTACTATTTAGTCCAGACTGGCCTCCAATTTTTAACAGTCCTCCTACCTCAGCCTCCCAACTGCTGGGATTAGAGTTTAAGACATCACACCTTGCAACAGATTTTTTTTTAAATAACTACAAACACTTCATTCAAAGAAAAAGATGGATAAATGTGACTAAATATAAGTTTACCAAAATTCCCTCTTAGGATGTGAAATGAGGGCTGGAGGAGGGCTCAGTGGTTAGGAAGCACTTGTTTAATCCCAGCACTGGGGAGGCAGAGGCAGGCAGATCTCTTGAGTTCAAGGCCAGCTGGTCTACAGAGAGTTCCAGGACAGCCAGGACTACACAGAGAACCCTGTCTTTGAAAAAAATGATAAATGCTTAAGGAGGTAGATTTACCTTAGTTTGAATATTACATAGCATATTATGTATTGAAACATAATAACCCACAAATATGTATAATTTTGTTTTATATATTCACAAAAAATAAAAATTTTAAATGCAAAAAATCCCTAAAATGAAGGCAAGATGAACGGGCACTTCACAAAGCAATAAGTAAATGGTTGAATACATGTGAAACTTCATTAATAATAAAGAAAATTTCTATTAAAATCAGTAATTATAAACTGATGGTTCATCAAGTAAAGGCATTTGCAGCCAGGCCTGACCTGCGTTTGATCTCTGGATCCCACATGGTGGAAGGACAGAGACGACAGCTCGTGCAAGTTGTGCTCAGCACCTCCACAAGTGCACTGTGCTATAATCGTGCACGAGCGCACGCGCACACACACACACACACACACACACACACACACACCATTACTGTTTTGTAACTCTTACTGTTTTGTGAGGTTTAGTGTGTATGTGTGTGTGTGTAAGTCAGAGGACAACCTGTAGGAGTGAGTTCTCTTTCACCATGTGGGACAAAGGTGCTCTCCTACCATGTGGGACAAAGGTGCTCTCCTACCATGTGGATCCAAGGGTAGAACTCATAAGGCCTAGTTGCAAGCACTTTTACCCACTGAGCCATCTCATTGGTCCCTTGGTGATTTTAATAGTGTATTTTACTTAACCCAATGTATCTCACTTGACTACTCAATAGTTACACGGGGCTGGTGGCTTTAGACAAAGTCTCTATCTTCCAATAAATATTGGTTGAGAAGCTACATTAGTTTCATATTACTGCTAGAACAAATCGTCTCAAACTTATTAAACTAATAAAAAACTTACTTTCATACAGCTCTAGAAAGCAGAAGTCCAAACTGGTCTCACTGAACTAAAATTAAGATAGTAGGCCGGGCGGTGGTGGCGCACGCCTTTAATCCCAGCACTCGGGAGGCAGAGCCAGGCGGATCTCTGTGAGTTTGAGGCCAGCCTGGGCTACCAAATGAGTTCCAGGAGAGGCGCAAAGCCACACAGAGAAACCCTGTCTCGAAAAACCAAAAAAAAAAAAAAAAAAAAAAGATAGTAATTAGGCTTCTTTCCTTTTGGAGAAACTGAACCTTGCTTTTATGAGGGTGCTGGGGATTTGAACTCAGGTCCTCAGGCTTGCACAAGCACTCTACCCACTGAGTCATCTCCCTAGCCCTGGAAGCATTCTTTAACCCAGCCTTTCCCTACCCCCTTTTCTTTTTAGGTGTGAGACTAGCCTTTAATGATGAGCCATTTATCCAGCCCTCCCTCTTCTTAAAATAGCCCTACTGAAAGCCAATATCCTTGTCTTTTTGGTTAACTTCAGTGGTCTCCACGTTGGCCTTCTAGCTTCCTCAATATTGTTTTCTGTTGCCCACTCATCACACAGACAAGCAGCTTTTCTGAAATACAATTTCCCCTTTATTTTATTACTTATCTAGTCAGATAATTGGTCCATGTTCCTTCATATTTTGGAAGGCCCAGTTTTGACACATAAGTGGTGGGGATTGAGGGTGGGGTTGCAAACAAATCAAATTCTCTTGTCTTACGGCTTGAAATCCTCCACTAGCTTCTCATTACACTAAGATCCAAACTCATGCCAGGGTCTTTTTTGGAGACAGTTTAAAAACAAACTTTGTTACACTTATTTTATTTAGTGGGGGGAGGAGAACACGGGCATGCACATGTGAAGGTCAGAGGACAACTTGTAGGAGTTGGTTCTCTTTCTACCATGTGGGTCCAGGCATCAAACTCAGATCATCAGGCTTGTTGACAAGTATCATTACCCATTCAGCCATGTCACCAGCCCTTGAAACAGTTTTTTTGAAACTGGTTCTTACTCTGTACTTGAAGAAGACTTTGAACTTCTGATCCTCCTGTCTCCATCTCCCTAAGTGCTGAGATTATAAGCATGTACTACTCAATCCAGGTTTATGTGGTACTGTGGATTGTACCCAGGGCTTCCTGTATGCTAGACAAGCACTTTACCAACTGAGCCGCGCTCCCAGCCCCATTACTACAGGCTTTGAAGAGCCAGTCCCTACAACCTTTTCCATTTGTCTCATGCCACTGTCTCCCTTGGTTACAGTGCTCCAGGAACACTGGCGTTTCTTCAAGTACTCCAATTCTTCCTATTGCTATAACTTCCAATAACCATTTTGTAACTGAAATAGTTGACACAAACAAGAAAAATATATATAGCCCATATGTAAGTTTGGAGGCCTGACAAAATAGCAATCAATGAACCAACTCCCCAACTTAAAATAGGTGTAATTGTAATCTTAGTACTTGAAAGACTGGTATTACAA
The DNA here is from genome assembly GCF_949786415.1 of Peromyscus eremicus. Classification (NCBI taxonomy): domain Eukaryota; kingdom Metazoa; phylum Chordata; class Mammalia; order Rodentia; family Cricetidae; genus Peromyscus; species Peromyscus eremicus. The sequence continues at coordinate 16,870,494 of NC_081439.1, read as the reverse complement.
CTTCAAGCCAGCCTGGGTGACACAGTGAAATCTTGTTGGAAAACAAACCCTTCAACATACAGATTACTGGTCCCATTGAAATGCCTTGTTTCTTTTCAAACTACTTCCCATACTGCAGAATCTATTATTATTCTCTCTGTAACATTTATATACTGTATATATAGGAATCCATGAATAACATTTTTCAAGTTTTCCTGTTTATATTTGAGACAGTCTCTTGCTGTGTAGCCCAGACTGGCCTCAAACTCACGATCTTCCTGTCCTGGCCTTTTGAGTGCTAACAAAGGGAGTTAGACCTTCTCTTTTTGTTTTATTAATGTAAAATAAGTGAATAAATTTATCTTTTAGACATTTGTTTTAAAGCTGCTTACAAAAATTTTATTAGTTCTTTGAGGATTTATATAGTTTCGATCATATTCACCCCTCCCTCAACTCTTCCCAGATCTATCCCCCTTCCCCTGCCCACCCAACTTTTGTGCTCTTCATTTTTTTTCACCCATCATGTCCAATTTGTGCTGACAATACATTATTGGATGTGTGGCCTTCTACTGTAACGTGGTCAACTTAAGAGTAGGGCTTTGCAGATCATGGTTGGCACATACCTTTGTTTGTTTGTTGTTTTTAGAAACAAAGTTTCTTTGTGTAACCACCCTGGCTGTCCTGGAACTTGATTTGTAAACCAGATTAGCCTCAAACTCACAGAGATCTGCCTGGATGACACCCATCTTTAATCCCAGCACTTGGGAGGCAGAGGCAAGACAGATCTGAGTTCAAGGCCAGCCTGGCCTACAGAGCGAGTTCCAGGACAGCCAGAGCCACACAGAGAAACCCTGTCTTGAAAAGTAAAAATAAAGAGTGGGCTCTACACGCTTAAAGAAAACTTGGCTCTCCTCTCCCAGCAGCTATCAGTTGCCAACTTCCCTAGGGGTGAGTCTTTGTGCCCACTTCCTTTCTGCATGCTGGGATTTGGTCTGGCTTGAGTTTGCACAGGGTTTGTGCATGCTGTCAAAATCTCTGTGAGTTCATATGTGCAGCTGCCCCTGCTATGTCCAGAGCATACTGTTTCCCTGTATTCATCCACCACCTCTGACTCTTACAGTCTTTCCATCCCTTCTACAATAGTCACTGAGCCTTGGAAGGAGGGGATGTGATATAGATTTCCCATTTTAGGGATGAGAATTCTGTAGTCTCTTGTTCTCTGCACCTGGGACTGCTTTACGCTAAGGAGTACAATGGTCAGACTTGCTTTCAGAAAGATCCCCATGGTAGCCAAGGCAGAGAAGACAACATTGGAGAAACAGACCATCAAGGTTTCTGGGAATATTGCCTGACATTAGACTGAAGTGTGACAGTGTGGTGATAGCAGAGATTGAGGACACAGATATGAAACATCAGAAAGTAAACTCAAGATCATAGCTGGTGAGATGTTATAAAGAAGAACTAGAGGTATGGTATAGTGAAGGACAGTGCCAGCATTAATGGGCCATTCCATTTCTCATTGCTCCAGATGTATAAGTTAGACCTCCTACCAGATCCCAAGGAGATAGCAGCCATTGAGGCTAGAAGAAATCGAGAAAAGGAACGACAATGCCGATTCTTCAATGTGCGGAACCGAGTCATGGGGGTGAGTGGGTAATGGAAAGCACTTTACAAAGCTGGGGTTACATCCCTCTTACGCCTAGAAAGGAATGTAGCAGTGCATTATAACCCCTCTGAATTCAAGAAGGCCCTAGGACTGGAAGGGAAGGAGCTGGGGAACCAACTTCATATACCTGGGCAGGCTTAAGAAGAGTCAAGATTGTGCAGGGACAGACGATGGAGTGACAGCTGGCTCCTCTCTGGTCAGCTCTTGGACTGTAGCTGGTTCTTGAGAAACAACATGGAGCCACAAAAGGGTGTAAATAATATTTAAGGGGTTTCTGCAAGGCTAAACACGATACTGTTACATTAGTTATTTTTCGTGTTACTATGACAAAATCCCTGCCAAACAAGGAAGAAAGGGTTTGGGCTGTTTGAGTATCTAGCCCATTATTGGGGGGAAGGAGCAGGAAGTGGTGGTCACTTTGTACCCACAGTTAGGAAGCAGAATTCAGTTCACTTTCTCCTTTTTATTCAGTCCAGGACCCTAGTCCATGGTATGGTATGGCCCACAGTTAAGACAGGTTTCCCCACTTAAAATAATCCAATCTAGAAACTTCCTCATAGACATGTCTAAAGGTTTCTCTCCTAAGTGATTCTAGATGCTATCAAGCTGTATCTTATGTATTTTTACTTGGGAGGGGGCATGTGGTGCTATGCATGCTACAGTGTGAATGTGGGGGTCCCAAGATAACTTGCAAGAGTCGGCCCTCTCCTTCCTCCATGTGGCTCTCTGGTATCAAACTCTCTCAAGCCTGAACCTTACCCACTGAACCATCTTACCAGACCATGTTGACAATATTAACCTTCACAACCGTGAACGAAGCTGAGGGATACAGACTGAAAGGGATGTTTATTCTTCACTAACCTGTATGCCCCTTTGTACTATTTTTTTTCCTTTGTACTATTTTTAAATGTTTTAAGTGAATTATAATAAAAGAGAATATATTGATTGCTTTAATAAAAAGGACTGCTGAGTGGATGGACAGAGAACAGATGCAGCCTAATGATCTAGAAAAGACACCATACTTGTGTTCAAAGCCAGGTCTACTATCACTATGTGATTTAGGATACATAACCTATCTTGTCCTCCTCTGTAAAACGAGACCAAATAAAGCATTGAGATGTCAACTTTGAAAAAAATTAGAGCCGGGTGGTGGTGGCCCACGCCTTTAATCCCAGCAATCGGGAGGCAGAGCCAGGCGGATCCTTGTGAGTTCAAGGCCAGCCTGGTCTACAGAGCGAGATCCAGGAAAGGCGCAAAGCTACACAGAGAAACCCTGTCTCGAGAAAAAAAAAAAATCAGAGCATACTACTTGACCATAAGCAAACAAAAGTTTGAGTGGTCTGAGATCCTGGTTGCAAGAATTTCCCTGGCACCTGCCCTACACCAAGCACTATGCTGGACAGTGGGCGATACAATGATAGCTAAGGCCTAGCTTCTACCCTGAAACAGCGTCCAGCCTAGTGGAGAAGATAATAGAGACCAGTGTCAATACGGTGTGGACAGTGGATCCGATTATGGGGTAGAACCTTCCTGAACAAGTCTTGAAGGGTAAACTGAAGTTTGGGTAAAGGAAGAAAGAAAGGCTTTCCAAGGGGAGGAAACAGAGCAAAGGCTGTGGGTTCGAAGCAGCTTAAGATGTGCAGAGAACTGGAAGTACTAATGTGAGAGGCGGCAGGGAAAGGGGGCACAAAGAGATAAAGGCAAAAGCAGCAGCTAGACCATAGAGGTGTTTACCAGCTTTGTTCAGGGTTTAGAACTTTATCAAGTAGGTCCTGAAGAGCTTTGGAGGAATTTTTTTTAACTTTTTTTTTTTAATTTTTTTCATTGGTGTTTTGCCATGAGTGTTATCCCCTGGAATGGGAGTTACAGTCAGGTGTAAGCTGCCATGTAGGTGCTGGGAATTGAACCCAGGTCCTCTGGAAGAACAGTCAGTGCTCTTAACCTCTGAGCCATCTCTCCAGCCCTGCTTTGGAGGGATTTAAAGGGGGTAATTTCTAAATAGCATCTGTTAGAGCATTCAATGTACCATGCTGAGACTCTACTCTAATTTAGCTTCTTTCTTTGAGATCCAGGTGGATGTGAATGCCCTGAACTACCAGGTGGAGGAACGAAAGCTTCGGGAAGCAATGGAGCAAAGCAAAGATATGGCTTATGGTAAACACTCAAGGCTGGGACAAAACAAAGGTAGAACTAGAGAGAATGGGCTGAAGTTGGGCAATTCTGCCTCTGAAAAGCGCCTGAGGTTATGGGAGTGATAAGCCAGATGAGGAGCAGAGGCCAGGCTGACTGGGCTCCGTTCTGATGTGTCTTCATATCCCTGTCAATCACTCCTAGGTACCAAGCATGCGCACTATGATCTGGTAGCACAGATGTTAGAGAAGGAAGAGGCAGAACGGGCATGTCGGTTGTCCAAGAAAGTACAGGATTTTCGGGAGCAAAGGCAGCAATTCAGGAATGGACAAGAATGTGACTTCTGGGATCCAAAACAACCCAAAGAGTTTCCAGTCCCTTATTATGACCGTGGCACGTACTTTGGCCCAGCCAGCATGCAGTACTTCCATGGAGAGGACCCGGAAAGGGCCTCACGCCTGAAAATGCAGCAAGAACAGTTCAGATACAACTTGGAGAGACAGCTACAGGAACAACAGGCAGCCAGAGACGAGGAGGTGCGTGCAGGTAAGTAGCCTCGCAGGGAGCTCACCTGGTCTGGGGATAGCATATGTGAGGAGGTAGTTACCCATCCAGCTGAGGCAGAAAGGTTAGTCTGTACAAGCCCTAACTTCCCTGACCTCCTTCAGCAACTGACACTGTACCCATCCATCATGATTTCTTGGTATTTACCTGGGGGAAGCATTTTACAGTTCTACTTGAGACAGGGTCTCATGGAACACACACTGGCTTTGAACTTGCTATATAGCCAGGGACGACTTGAAGTTCTGATCTTCCTGCCTCTGTCTCCCAAGTGCTGGAATTATAGGCATATACCACCACACTGGACTAGGCAGGGAGTTCTCTGAGACAGGAGCTAATTCTCTGATATCCTTAGAACCCAACAAATAACCTTGAGACTGAGGCTAGAGAGATGAAATTACTTAAGGCCTCACAGCTCAAACATGACAGAACTACATTGTTATCCAATGCTGTGCTTTGGCTACCCCAACCCCAAAGAGTAACTCCTTCCACATCGGTGTAACTTTGACACTCAGATCTGTGCAACAAATAGCTAATGAGTAAACCAGGAATGGGGCCTAGAAGAGGCAAGTGCAATACCCTGGCCATATTTTTCTGTGTAGCTTTGCTTAGTGACCAGCTGCGCCTAGCCGTGAACACAAGAGCAGCTGAACTAGCCAGGCTGGAGGAGTCCTGTCGAGCAGCCATGAGGACTGCTATGGCTAATGCTAACAAAGCCCAGGTATGTCCTGAACTAGCCAGTGCACTAAGCCCACCCCAAGTCTTGAACCAAGTCCTGGGGAACCTTAACCGCAAACCTCACACCCATTTCAACCAGAGTAAGCATTCTCATTTCCCCAAGGACTACCCCTTTCACTTAAGATCCTATTAAAGCATGTCACCTCTCTCCCTACCTCCAAATACAGGGTGACTTAAGAACAGGTATTGACTTTTCATCCCTGACCCCTCAGACTAAGTGCAGAGAAATTCCCTGGCCATTCTATCCCCCCTCCATCATACCCCTAGGGTCATTAAAAATTCATGCTATGTCTCTCCCTTCTCTCTGAGATTAGGAGGGCTCTATTTTTTCCTACTCCTCCAAGTAAGTTTCTTAAGGCTAGGCCCCCAAATGCTTACATTACCACCAGGCAGCTAAGAAGGCCCTGCAGCAGCGCCGTGAACAGCAGCAGCAACAGGAGGCCAAACTCAAGGAGATCAAGAAACAAGTCACCAGTGATCTACTGACCGAGAACCCTCAGGCTGCCCAGCGCCCCCAGGCTCCTCACCGGGTCCTGCCCTATTGCTGGAAGGGCATGACTGCAGAGCAGCGAGCCGCCATCAGGAAAACCCAGGAAACACAACGACAAGAGAAAAAGGAACAGCGCAGAGTGGAAAAGTCCCTGGAAGCTGAGTGGGGACGCCAAACCGTCTGCCTGGCTGAAGCAGCACTGGAGCTGGAAGAACAGGAGAGGCAGTTGTGTGCGGAATTTCGACGGGGGTTAGGCTCCTTCAACAAGGAGTTAGCTAGGGAACAAGCAGCCCAGTGAGTTCTAGAGTATAGCAATGGGGAGGAAGGCGGGGGCGGGTGGGGAGGAATGACAAGGACCAGGGAGAGGGAAAGAACATCACCTGTGGCCTTTGAATTTTCACAGGCAAAATTACCTGAATTCAGTCATCTACACCAATCAGCCGACTGCTCAGTACTACCTGCAGTTCAACACCAGCAGCCGCTGAAGCCTGGATGACCACCTACCTCCCTTCTCACCTATCAATCTCACAGGAAAATGCTACATACCCCTATCTCCAATCTCTCCTCAGAAGGAGGGAACTAAGCCCCAAACTCCACTTTCTACCCTAGGTAATAAAGTTATTCACTGTAGTGAACCATGTGTTGTTACAAGTGTGAGATACCGCCTTTCCCACTCCACACTGGGGTGGTTCTTAAGTATCCAGCCTCAGGGCCTTCACTTTCTTCCCCATGCCAGTTCCCCTCATACATAAGACTGCTCACACCCTGTAAGTTTGAGAATTTATTAGGCACAGAGGGTGACTGGAACAGAGTTACAAAATGGCTGTTAGCTTTCCTTCAAGCTGGAGAGAAGTTGGTGTTTTTCTTGCCTTCACCCTTTAAGGCTGCATTCGAATGGCCCCATCCAGCCGGATGACTTCTCCGTTCAAGAATGGGTTCTCAATTATGGCCTGGACCGCATGAGCGTATTCAGCAGGGTCACCTAGTCGGCTGGGGAAGGGCACCTGGCTGGCCAAGAAGTTGCGCACTTTCTCTGGAAGGGTGGTAAGCAGTGGGGTGGCAAACAAGCCTAGATGAAAGCACCAAAATCAAAGGTTCATTTCTGTTTTCATAGTCGCTTGGTTCTTCCTCACTGTAGTGCTAAGCTGCTGATATTTAGGTAGTGGACACCTCCTCTCATCTGGCTACAGATCCCACCCAACTCTAGGGATGGCAAGAAAGAGAAAGAAATGTCTACCTGGAGCAATGGTCATCACACGGATGCCTATGGGAGCCAGATCGCGAGCAATGGGCAGCGTCATGCCCACTATGCCCCCTTTGGATGCAGAGTATGCAGCTTGTCCAACCTGGAAAAGAGAGTGGGGATCATAGGTGGGAAAGCCCCCACAAGTCATTCAAATAAGAACTTTGCCTCCATCCACATACCTGGCCCTCAAAGGCAGCCACACTGGCAGTGTTAATGATAACTCCACGTTGGCCTCCCTGGTCTGGTTCATTCTGACCCATCTCCCCAGCAACCAAGCGGATCACATTGAAAGTGCCTATGAGATTCACCTGGAGGGTGGGTAGAACCATGATGTGGGATCTAAGGCAGAGGCCGCTTTTTGTTTGCTTAAATGCTGAGTACCCACAGCCCGACATTTCTTATTCCTACCCTCGAGGATCTACCAAGGCCTTACATTGAGAACCCGCTGGAAGTCTTCCAAGGTATGCACCTGGTTCTTCTTTTGGTTGTATGTCTTAATGGCCACTGCAATACCTGCACAGTTGACGGCCACATCTATGCGGCCAAACTTTTCTTTTGCTAGGGTCAAAGCTGCTTGTACATCCTTCTCAGAGGTCACCTTGAAAGGGAGACATGAAGGAAAGGTATTCATTTCCTGGCATACACACACCACTAAACCTAGAGAGGAGGGCAAACCCAGTCCTTGAATAGGAGCAGAATTGTGTGAGCAAAAGGGAGGCCAAGAGAGAGTTGTGCTAAAACAAGTGAAGAGAGTGGAAGGAAAACGGTGGATACTACAGAAAAGCACTGCAAAATATTTTTCAAGTCTATACTCTTTGGATTCATGTGCCCCTGGTAATTCTCAGCTGCTATGGATCAGGGCACTATACAACCTTGTTTTGCTTTTTTTCTTTTGCAGTATTGACAATTAAACTGAGGGGGTCTCACACATGCTAGGCAAGAACTCTACCACTGAGCTATATTCCGATACAACCCTGTTTTGAGAATTACTCACAGGCCTTTTTAAAAAAATCCCTTTCTGTGGAGTTCAGGTTTTTCAACTCTGTAAATATATAATATTATATATAAAATAATACAGATAGGCATTTCCAACTGTTCATATCTCCTCCAGGAAATTCTGGTGTGTCCAGTCCTCATTGCCATTATGCTGAGCTCCTGCTTTAGAGTTCTTATTGCAGGTGCCCTCATGTGCTCAAGGACTCAGGTCAAAAGCTGACCGGTGATGGATTCACCACCGTACATTTATTTGTATGTATGTGCAAGCAGGTTTGTGCCAGGGCACTGGTGTGGAGGTCAGAGTCGATTCTTTCCTTATACCATGTAGGTCCTGGGGATCAAACTCAGGTTGTTACAGATGGCAGCAAGTGCTTTTACCTGACCGACCCCAGACACCACTTTTATGGGAGAAGCCCAACACACCCCCACCCCCCACCCCCCACCCCCACCCCCCGCCTCAGTTTCCTCATGCACACTGTGGTAGAATCGTGACTCACGTTGGCTGGGGCAAACATGCAGCTCTCTCCTAACTTCTTGGCTTGGGCCTCACCCCCCGAGTTAGGTAAGTCCAGAAGCACAGCTGTGGCCCCTTGTCCCACCAGTCTTTCGGCGGTAGCCAGGCCAAGGCCCGAGGCTCCTCCAGTTATTAGTGCCACCAGGCCCTGTGAAGAGGTACAAGGTAAACTGCTACTGTCCCAACCACCCCCCACCCTTTCACTTGCCAGTTCCTGAATTCTGCATAGAAGCAGGGACAGGCAATGACCCAAAGGTGCTTCCCTCTCCTCTCCGCTGAGACCGCGGGGAGGGGAGGCCCGGGGGGGGGGGGGGGCGTGTCTCATCCCAGGCGTGTTTCCCTGCGACCCCTCACACACATATGCAGTTGAACGTTGAACCGGATCGCCAGAAAACCAGGCCCGGAGAAGCAGGACCCTTTTCCCCAGGCACCGATCTCTCCTCTCTAGTTCCTGCCCGTGCAGTCCTAGCCTGTGCAAAAACAAACGTTAGAGGCACAGAGCAGTCTACCTTCACGCTCCGACACGCCGCAGCCATCTTGCACGGGTCTCGCCACCGGAGGAGGGCTTTCAGTCTCTTTTGCACAGGCGCTCGCTGATTGGCCGGCACAGAGCCGCCTACTGGGGCGGGGAGCAGCGGCACGCGGGGTGTGTAGTGGGGGAGGGGAGGGCAGGGGAGGGGAGGGGAGGGGGAGGACAGGGCGTGGCCTGCTGCGTCCGGACCTCGGAGAGGGGAAAAGTCGTGGACTCGGTCTGAGGAGCGTTTGGTTGGTAGAAAGAACCTAGTGGCACCTGCATGCTATCACCACCCCTTCACCCTGCTCTCTAGCTGACCATTTGGCATGCAGCCAGCTGCACCAGAGGAAGACCGGGCAAAGATAGAAACTGAGCCCTTTTCTCAGTAAAGCTTTCAAGTGTAAGTGAAACCGGTTCCTAGCTGCCAGGTTCTACCGGGTACACAGAGAAATAATAAAAGGTCCATACTTCCCAGGAGGACACAGTTCATTTGGAGAAAGATAAAATTACAGGACAGACAACGAAAGGGGCAGATTTTTTTTTTTCGGTGATAGAACCAAACCCCAAGGTCCTGTACCTGTTACGCAAGTACTCTACCACGGAGCTACAAACAGCCTAACTACAGATCCCAGAATACTGAGCTGAGGACAGGGAAAGGAAGATTCAGCCGCAGAGAGAAATATGTTGAGGCAAGGAGAGAGAGGCCAGACAACATCACACTTCGTGCGTGTGGGTGGAGAGGGTCATTGGGAGCTAAGGATAGGAGGCAGGCATTACGAAACAGGTATTTCTGAGAAGCAAACTCACAGAGACAAGAGTCTCTCATCGCCTCAGCCGTTGCTATGTTCCTGTGTTTGAGGCCCAGATCGCACACTGTAGATTGGGCAACATCCAGAGACTGTTGTTAAAAACTTAGGTCTCTAGTCACTCTACATGAGCTTTCAGCCAATATCTCAATTAGAATCTTTAGGATGGACATCTAGTCTGTCTTCCATCCATGTTTTTCCTCAACCCAAAGTCTTCAGGCCCACAAATCCCAGCCTACACTTTCTGCATGCAACTGTACTGTGCTTTTTCTATGTTAAATATTCTCCCATGGCCTTCCCTCAAGGACGACTGGTTGTTGACAGCCAGTATACCTATATTGATTTTCACTACTTTATCAAAGGGTTTAGCACCCACTCACAATCTTTTAACATTTCTCTCTGTGTGTGTGTGTGCGTGTGTGTGTTTATACTGTGTGGGGAGTCCAAGGGCAACTGTAGGAATTGGTTTTCTCCTTCCATCATGTGGGTTATGGGAGTCAAACACAGATCATCAAGCTTGAGGCATTTCACCAGTCCCAAACTCACAATCTAAATGTTTTTGTGAAGTGTTCCCATCAACTGTGACCCTAGCATTCTGGAGGAAGAAGCAGCATAGCTGTAGCAAATTTGAGACCATGCTGGTTTACATAGCCAATTTCAGGCTAGCCAGCCAGGAGTAGACTACATGGTGAGTCCCTGGCTCAAAAAAAAAAAAAAAAAAAAGCAGTTCTCCTACTGGGACTGAATTTTTTTTTCTGAGACAAGGTTTCTCTGTGTAGCTTTGGAGCCTATCCTGGAACTCACTCTGTAGATCAGGCTGGCCTCGAACTCACAGAGCTCTGCCGCCTCTGCCTCTTGAGTGCTGGATTAAAGGCGTGAGCCACCACCGCCCGGCTGAATTTTAAGAAAAGGGTAGCGTTTTTCACTGGCCTCATATACTTTCTTCAGTTACAGTGGCCTCTTTTGTGTTCATTTTTGCATTCACCTGTTCTTGCATGGCTGCTTTTTTTTCATACAGAAATAAAGTATAATAATACCTCCCAAGAGGGGTCCTTTCAGACCACTCAAGCCATAGCCACATCACCACTATATACTGCATATTTGAATCTCTGCATAGCTTTAGAGATCCATCTATTTCCTTTAGAAAGGACAGTACTGTTTTTTTTTTGGGGGGGGGACAGGATCTCTCACTCTGTAGTTCAGGCAACTCACTACATAGACCAGGCTGCCCTAAAATTTCCAGGAATCTTCCTCTATCCTCCTACTTGAGACTGCTGAGTACTAGGATTATAAGTATGAGCCACCATACCCAGCTTTAAAAGTGAATTGATTAGTTATTAATTAATCTGTACATGTATGTCTGATTGTTTGCGCGAGTTTACACGCACCACATTCATGTGGGAGCCCTCAGAGGCCAGAAGAAAGAATCTGATCCCTTGGAACTGGAGGCACAGGTAGTTGTAGTTGTGAGCCACCATGTAAGTGCTAGGATCCCAACCTGGATACTCTGTAAGAGCAGTAAGTACTCTTACCCTGAACCATCTCTCCAGCACTCACCTCTTCACACACACACTCTCGAATATTATTATGGTCCAGCCTAGTAATCTTCTTCCCAGGGGCCCAGAAGAGAAGCTACAAATAGCGCAAATTATTTTCAGGAAAAGAATCTAAGTACACCGAGCTCATTCATTCGTCTATCTACTTTATTCCTCTGGGATAAAATCCTATCTACACAGCTTCAGTTCTGTTCTCGTGCCTAGCTCCTTTCTTGCCTGATTTTTCTCTACTTTTATCTGCTGTCCCTTCTATGTTCTATCTTAATTCTCTCATCTTAGTTCTGCCCCATGTTGGTCTTTCTCATCTCATTCTTCCCCATCTGGCTCTTCCTCATCTTCTATCTCATTCTTCTAGTTCTCCATCTAATTCTCCAGTCAAAATCCTCCCTCAGTCTCTGAGGTTTACAGTTCTACACCCATGCAATAGCAGTGCTCTAGCTAAAGCAAGGTCACCAGGCTTGAATTCTTACAGAGTCATAAAGGCAGACAAGAGTTTTCCTCAGGCAGTGACCCTCAGGCTTTCTTTTACAACCCAAAAGGGGAGTGGTAAAGGAGGAGGTCAACTAAGAGCTAAATCAGTTAATATATCAGAAAAAGGGAATTTATGTGCTCAAACTACATTCCTGGAAGTGGTTAGGTAAATGTTAGGAGTCTATAATGTTAGTATAAATACCACTAGGACTGTATAAGAAAGGAGGGTCTGAGCTGATATACCTTAATTCAGGAGATCATTTGGCCTTGGATGCTTGGTAGGTATTTCAGATAAAATACACTGTTAAGAGTTCTTGGAAGTATACATAGCATACAAGGAAATTATTGCAGGAATCGGCTAATATATATACAAAAGCTAAAATATCACCAAAACTTCTTAAGCCATGGCTTGACCTTTGGGAAAGTCCTTGACATTTCCAAGTAGTAGCTTTTGTGATAGTAGCTGAATTCCATTACGTTTTCCTTCGGCATGCAGCAACTCTCTCTCTCTTTTTAAATTCAAGACTGTGTGGCCTAAGTTAGTCCCAAAATCACTATGTAGCTGAGGATGACATTGAACTCCTGACCTCCTACCTCTACCTCCCAAGTGGTGGGATTACAGATGGGTACCACCACATCCTGAGAGAAAGCATATTGTATATGATCTAACTCTTTATACTGCATATATTCTATACTACATAGCTTCTAAGAAAGGCCTAGGACATAGTAGTTAAACATTAAACATTTTTTAAAAGCTGAGTGGTGGTGGCGCACGCCTTTGATCCCAGTACCCAGGAGGCAGAGGCAGGTGGATCTCTGTGAGTGTGAGGCCAGCCTGGTCTACAGAGTGAGTTCCAGGACAGCCAAAGCTACACAGAAAAATCCTGTCTTGAAAAAAAAAACAAGCCGGGCGGTGGTGGCGCACGCCTTTAATCCCAGCACTCGGCAGGCAGAGGCAGGTGGATCTTTGTGAGTTCGAGGCCAGCCTGGTCTACAGAGCAAGATCCAGGAAAAGGCGCAAAGCTACACAGAGAAACCCTGTCTCAAAAAAACAAAAAAAAAAAAGAAAAAAGAAAAGAAAAGAAAAGAAAAACAAAACAAAACAAAACTTAAAACCCTTTAAAAGGAAAAGTTTGAAATGGCACACTGTATGAAAGAAGAAATAATCTGATAATGCTTGGTCAGGTTTTTGTCACCTAATAAGTTTGAGCTCCAAAATTTTGAAACCAACTTATGTTCTGAACTTTGGGCATTGCAAAACTGTTCCCAAAGGGTTGGGGTGAGTTTTATTCTGATCCAACTGGGTCTTATTTGTATAAGTCATCTCCTTCTGGAAGGTAAACCTTAGGGTCTCCTGCTCATTTACCTATTAACAAGCCAGTGCCAAGAACATAGCCTGCCATGTGTGAAGCCAATGGGAGAGTTGCTAAAACACAAATGGACTAATTTTGTCAACCCTAACTAATAAATAAATAAATGAACATGGGAGGTTTATTGCCTAATAATGAAAACCACAGAAGACTTTTGTTGGAATATTCCATAACCATAAACAAAAAGTACTTATAGCTAGAAGCAATGCTACACAACTGTAATCCCAGCTACTCAGGAATCTAAGGGAGGAAGATCAGGAGTTAAAAGCCATCCTTGGCTACATGATGGGCTTAAAGCCTGAGTATATGAGCCCTGTCCAAAATAAAAAAACAAAAGACAAAAACAAAAAAAAATGTGTAAGGAAAAAAAAGACTTAAAGGAACTGTTGGCCTGTAGCAAGAGTTATGTAGAGTTTATTATTGTTATTCTTCAGAGCAGTGTTTTGTAGTCCTTTATATGCTGTGAAGACCTCTGGAAGCCTTTCGAAGTCTAGAGAATCCCTTCCCAGAAAAATGTATGCATTCTATAAGACAAATAGGATTATGAAAGAAACCTATACTGAAATACAATTACCAAAATAACAGAAATCCCACATCTGCAAAGTAGAAGTTTATGTGCTTCTTTATTAGTACATGAAATAAAAATGTATGTGCCTGATCTTGTCTGATCATGGAAGCTGAGCAGGGTCAGGCCTGGATGGAAGAAGACATATGCTGTAGCTCAAGTTTTCCTGCCTGACCCACAGTCAAGGCAAATCTCTCTCACCTGCCAGTCCCACAGCCACTCAGACCCGACCAAGTAAACATAGAGACTTATATTGGTTACAAACTGTATGGCCGTGGCAGGCTTCTTGCTAACTGTTCTTACTGTTTAAATTAATTCATTTCCATAAATCTATCCCTTGCCACATGGCTCGTGGCTTACCAGGATCTTCACATGCAGCTTGTCATGGTGGCGGCTGGCAGTGTCTCTCTGACTCAGCCTTCCACTTCCCAGCTTTATTCTCCTCCTTGTCCCGCCTACACTTCCTGCCTAGCCAATGGCCAATCAGTGTTTTATTTATTGACTAATTAGCAACACATTTGCTATACAGAACATCCCACAGCACTTCCCCTTTTTTTTTTCAAAAAGGAAGGTTTTAACCTTAAAGTAAAATTACACATAATTTGGGAATTTGGGCGTAGCTTCTCTTACTACTTCCTGCTGGAGGGGGGCGCTGTATCTTATGGGGAAACAAAGAAAATTTTAGGATTGTGGAATAGTCCATGAGGCTGTATTGTCTGAGCCAGTTGCCTTGAATCCAACCTGAACGTTAGATTATCTGGGCCATGGTGTCATCGGAGACCTTTCAGGAGGTCTTGGCTGGTCAAACCTGATGTATCTTAATCTTGAACAAATCCATAGCCTCTGGCTTTCTGTGGGAACAAAAGCAGAGTCTCCTTTCCAAAGCAACATATCCTTATATCCAAATTTTGAAGTCAAGGTACCTTTAAAATATATATATTGGTTTAACTCAACAGCTTTTACAATCAAATGTTTTTCTGTAGTTAAAAATCCCAAAGACAACATAATCCAGATTCTCTGTGTAATATCCATTTTTACGTGGCTTATTTTTTATACTACCTTTACTGTCTCTTTAAAGACTTTATTTTTAAAAACTATTTCTTTATATAACTATATATATTCCTTTTTCTTTCTCTTTCAAGCCTACATACATTTTTACACACATTGTAAACTATTACACCTGAATCTGTCTTATTGTGAATCTATTGCTTTAAACTGCAGCAGCTGTGGCTGCTGGCTCTGCCCACCTCAGCTTCCCAACATGGCTACATTTACTGCCAGCTCTGGGAGCTGTCAGGGGTCTTTGCTTTTAGCCAAGCAGCGGGTAGCCCAGAAACCTCTTTTTTTTGTTTTGTGCTAGCAAAGTCTAAATCCACCATGCAGCTTAATGTGCCACTTGCAGAGGCCTCATTCCCGCCATATGGCGGCAGGTCGAGCACACACTCTAGGAACCCGTCAGTAGCTCAAACCAGCAGCTACCGCTCATTTGAGAGAGACAATTAGGAAGCTGTTTTTAGCTCCGTTTTAGAATCTTTTTTCAGGTTTTAGGTGGAAACTCTTGCCAACACGTTGGACGCCATTTGTAGCTCAAGTTTTCCTGCCTGGCCCACAGTCAAGGCAAATCTCTCTCACCTGCCAGTCCCACAGCCACTCAGACCCGACCAAGTAAACATAGAGACTTATATTGGTTACAAACTGTATGGCCGTGGCAGGCTTCTTGCTAACTGTTCTTACAGTTTAAATTAATTCATTTCAATAAATCTATCCCTTGCCACATGGCTCGTGGCTTACCAGGATCTTCACATGCAGCTTGTCATGGTGGCGGCTGGCAGTGTCTCTCTGACTCAGCCTTCCACTTCCCAGCTTTATTCTCCTCCTTGTCCCGCCTACACTTCCTGCCTAGCCAATGGCCAATCAATGTTTTATTTATTGACTAATTAGCAACACATTTGCTATACAAAACATCCCACAGCAATATGCAGTACCATATTGTGCTCCAAAAATCTGGTTTCTGAGATGGGGAGATAGCCCAGTAGGTTAGAGTGTTTGCTATGTGTGGTGGTTTCAGGGAATGGCACTATTAGAAGGTGTGGCCTTGTTGGAGTGGGTGTGGCTTTGTTGGAGGAAGTGTGTCGCTAGGGGTGGGTTTTGGGGTCTCAGATGCTCAAGATAAGCTCAGTGTTATTCTCTTTGCCTACCAATCTAGATGTAGAACTCTTAGCTCCTTCTCCAGCACCATGTCTGCCTGCGTGCCACCATGCTTCCTGCCATGATGATAATGGACTAGACCACTAAACTGAAAACCACCTCTAATTAAATGTTTTCCTTTATAAGAGTTGCCATGGGGGGCATTGGAGAGCTGGCTCAGCAGTTAAGAGCACTGACTGCTCTTCCAGAGGATATGGGTTCAATTCCCAGCACCCACATGGCAGCTAACAACTGTCTGTAACTCCAAGATCTGACACCCTCATTATAGATAAACATGCAGGCAAAAGCACCAATGCAAATAAAAGAAAAATAAATTATTAAAAAAAAGAGTTGTCATGGTCGTAGTGTCTCCTCACAGTAACAGAAAACCTAACTAAGACACTATGTAAACATTAGAACCTGAGTTTGGATACCTAGCACTCACGTAAAAAAAATCAGGTACAGCCACATGTGCAAGCTCTGGATTCAGTGAGAGACCTTTCCTCAAAGGAGTAAAGTGGAGAATGATAGAGGAGGACACTTGACATCCTCCTCTGGTCTCTACGTGGGTACACACACACACACACACACACACACACACACACACACACACGTATACATCATACACATAGGCATACCTCACACACAACTTTTAAAATCTGATTTCTTTTCTTCCTTCCTTCCTTCCTCCCTCCCTCCCTCCCTCCCTCCCTTTTTCTTTCTTTCTTTCTTTCTTTCTTTCTTTCTTTCTTTCTTTCTTTCTTTCTTTCTTTCTTTCTGTCTGTCTTTCTATAGGGTTTCACTATGCAGCCCTGGAACTCACCATGTAGACCAGGCTGGCTCCAAACTCACAGAAACCCACCTGTCTCTGCCTCCAGAATGTTGAGATTAAAGGTATGAGCCACTATGTCTGGCTAAAATCTGATTTCTATTGGTGAGAAAGCCACAAAAACTAATTCTACTGTAGTTTGTTATTCACACATTATCTAGAAGGATGTGGTCTATGTCTATTAGTGAAAGTGAAAATAAATAGGAAGTTTTTTTCCCCAAACAAGTTCACAGGCTCCTTGAATTTTCTCTACTGACTCCAATGGACTGGTGCTTAAGCACTATGTTTAGAGCAAATGGAAACCATCAAGTCAATGCTGCTTCTCAGTATTTCCAAAGTTGTCTCAAGGCACACCATCCATTCCTTGGGGATTAGAGAAGAGAGATCCTGTTTGAGGATGCTCTCTCTCCCCATTGGATTTGTGTCCCAGACCCTTCCACTTTCTTAAAGATTTGTACCATTAAGCATTCTCCCTTTTTATTGTATGCATTTCTGTCTCAAGATCATTAGAAAATATGGTCAGGCGGTTGTGGTGCACGCCTTTAATCCCAGCACTTGGGAGGCAGAGCCAGGTGTATCTCTGTGAGTTCGAGGCCAGCCTGGGCTACCAAGTGAGTTCCAGGAAAGGCGCAAAGCTACACAGAGAAACCCTGTCTCAAAAAACCAAAAAAAAAAAAAAAAAAAAAAAGAAAGAAAGAAAGAAAATATGGACTAAAAAGGCCAAAGGTTACATAACAAGAACAGTAGAACCTAAAAAAAATGCAACATTATGTCACAATCCTCAGTGTGTATTAGCCTACCAGGGGATAGAGAGAAAAGTGATAGTCCTTATCACCACAAGGTAACCTATTTAACCCTTGTGAGAGTGCCTGCAGTTACCTCTGCAAACCAGAGTGGCACTGGCTTTCTCTGCTGCTGAGGGGACACTGGCAAAGAGAAAGGATCCCCACGTGATGAATGCAGAGAGCCTCCAAATGTGGCCTGTAACTTCCAAATGGGATGAGACTCGGTTGGAGTGAAGGGTTTGAACTCAGCAGGGGTGATGAGCGCTGAGAGAATGTGTGCTCAGGATGCATGCTAGCAGCATGTTTGTCGTTGAATAAATGGGGAGTGATGGTTGAATGAGCCTGTGTGATGCTTTATGCTTTCCCAGGGTCACAGTGACTTGACTGTTGCCCAAATCAATAGCTCCTTTCCTTTTCCTTTTGATACTGGGAATGAAACCCAGGGCCTTGTACATGCTGAGCACCAGTTCTATCTGGGAGCTACATCCTACACACTGAAGGTCATTTGCCAGCCTTTATGTAATCAGAGCTTTCTTACTGCATTTGACATGGTTGATTGCTCTCTCCTCCTAGAAAATCCCATCTGTTTTCTGTGATGCCTCCCCCTCTTGCCTCTTTAGAATTCTCTCACTTCTTTCTTAGGTCCCCTCCCTAGATTCTTTTTCTTGTTCCCTCTTTTTAAGGATCTCATCCACCTTTTGCTTTTAAATACTTCCCCAGTACTCTACCTTCAGCCTACTGACTCCACTGAACTTCAGAATCATAGCCAACTATTTACTGCTCCCACATACCAAATTACTCCATCGCTTTGTCCTAAAGTAAGCTGAGTCACTGCTCCCTAAACCTTCTTTATCTCAGTTGGTAGCAATACCATCTTCCCAGGCAATCAAATCAGCCCTAGGATTCAGGCATGCTTTATTGTTGTGGAAATTACTTTAACTATGTAAGGATGTGTTACATTTGTTTATGCTGTGGAACAGTACTTTAACTGTGTAAAGATGTGTTACATTTGGTTATGTTGCATTTGTTTAACTATGTAAGGATGCGTGTTTAATTATGTAAAGATGTGTTGCATCTTTTTCACCTTGCCTGCCTAAGGCACCTGATTGGTCTAATAAAAAGCTGAATGGCCAATAGCTAGGCAGGGAGGGGATAGGCTGGGCTGTCTGGCAGAGAGAATAGATAGGAGAGAAGAACGAGGGAAAAAAGAACAAAGATAATGAGGAGGAAAGAAAGGGACATGCCCAGGGCCAGAAGCCAGCTACTGCCAGAAAGACAGACACTGGAGGAAGCAGGAAAGTAAGCCATAAGAACAGTAAAAAGCCCCGAGGCAAAAGGTAGATAAAGAGAAACAGGTTAATTTAAGTTAAAGAAGAAAAGCTAGCCAGAAATGAGCCTAAGCTAGCCCAAGCATTCATTACTAATAAGTCTCTTGTGTCATGATTTGGGAGCTGGTTGGTGGCCTAAAAGAATAAGCCTGGCTGGGCAGTGGTGGTGCATGCCTTTAATACCAGCACTTGGGAAGCAGAGGCAGGTGGATCTCTGTGAGTTCGAGGCCAGCCTGATCTACAGAGTGAGTCCCAGGATAGGCTCCAAAGCTACACCGAGAAACACTGTCTCTAAAACAAACAAACAAACAAACAAACAAAAACAAAAGAATAAGCCTGCTACACTTTACTTGATTCAATCAATTGCCAAGTCTCATTGATATAACTCCTAAGCATATCTTTGGTTTTTTGTTTTGTTTTGATGGTGCTGGGATTAAGCCCAGGCCTCTTGCATGCTAGGCAAGTGTTCTGCCGCTGTGATACTTCCCAATCCCTAAATGCATCTTGGATTTGGCACTTCCTTTTTCCTGCTCACCTATAACCATCATCCAAAAGCTCTTGCCCATCCTATTTCAACTGGTCAGACTCCATCCACTGTTGTCCCTCTTAAAAAGATGCTTCAGGAAGCAAGCCAACAAAAGCTTGTTCCTAAGATCCAATTTCTTTCTTTCTTTCTTTTTCTTTCTTTCTTTCTTTTTCTTTCTTTCTTTCTTTCTTTCTTTCTTTCTTTCTTTCTTTCTTTCTTTCTTTCTTTTTCTTTTTGAGCTGAGGACCAAACCCAGGGCCTTGCGCTTGCTAGGCAAGCACTCTGCCACTGAGCTAAATTCCCAACCCCCTAAAATCCAATTTTGAAATACCTTTGCTTAAGTACCTTTGGTGATCCTCCCTTGTTTTCTTTTTGAGAGAGGTTCTCACCATGTATCCCTGGCTGACCTGGAGTCTCCCCCTCACTTTTAAGGTTCTCCAGCATCTAATGGATGTGGACTGTCTAACTTCAGCCAGTATGACACTATATTTTTGGTAATAATGTATAACCTTATAAGTTCCTACAGTAGTGTGACTGTTACAGAAGGAGATCACCAAACTGCACTTGGAAAGATGGAGAATTCAGCTTTATTATTGCTCAATAGCACTTGAGCTAATGCTTGAAATAATAGGACCCCAATCCTTTGTCTCATTCAGTTCTTTTGTTATTGTTTTGGTTTGGTTTGGTTTTTCAAGACAGAGTTTCTCTGTATAACAGACCTGGCTGTCGGGAAACTTGCTTTGTAGCCCAGGCTGGCCTTGAACTCACAGAGATCCACCTGCCTCTGCCTCCTGAGTACTGGGATTAAAGGCATGTGCCACCACTGCCTAGCCTCATACAGTTTTTATTAGCAATACAGCATCACTTTTTGCCATTTTTTCTGATTATTGGACTTTAAATTTTAGTCTGTGTGGTTACAGATCTCTGGCAGAAATTTTATTTTTCCCAATTTTAATTTTTTTCAAATTAAGCTTTATTTTTATTTTACATGTACAGTGTTCTGCCTGCATGTATGCCTGTACACCACATGTATGCAGTACCCAGAAGAGGATGCTGGATCCCCTAGGACTGGAGTTACAAATGGTTGTGAGCCACCATGTGGGTGCTAGGAATCAAACCTGGGTCCTCTGGGAGAGCCACGAGTGCTCTTTATCATTGGGTGTCTGTCCAGCCCCTTTATTTGATTTTTAAAAACAAGCAAGCATGTTTACAGAAGCAGAAACAGAAAAGTCAAGGCATTTATTTGGGTACCGTCTACTTCTCTATTTCTCAAGGCAACTTGAATATGGTTCTTGGCATAAAGAGCAAGTACAATTCCAAGAGACAGTGTAATGGGTTTTGTTTGTTTGTTTGTTTGGTTGGTTGGTTGGTTGGTTGGTTGTTTGTTTTTGAGACAGGGTTTCTCTGTGTAACCCTGGCTGTCCTGGAACTCGCTCTGTAGACCAGGCTGACCTTGAACTCACAGAGGTCCTCCTGCCTTTGCCTGCCAAGTGCTGGGATTAAAGGCGTGCTCCACCACCAGCCAGCTGAGACAATGTAATATATTTTATCCTCAGTCAAGGCTACAGTCCTGCTTAACTCTTTCCTACCATTTAGCTTTTCTTTACCTTTTTCATTCTACGATAAAACTTAACCCACTTTTTCTTCTGTAGCATTACCAGAGAAACATATGGTGCAAATCTGTGTGCCTCGTATTTTTTATTGTCAAATCAAACAGTTCTACCCCACAAATGACTCCCAGGATAGTGAGATACTCCTGAGGCACCTACAGCTCCATATGCCTGCCACTGAGCCAGCACCCACCCTTCTGAAAGACTGGAGATCTAGTTTGACCTCTATCCATATTAAGCAGTAATACAAGGCTCAGTGCATAAGAGAATGGCATTGTTTGCTCAGTGAATAGATGCATATGAATGATACTGCAATAAGCCTGCATCCTCTGGTGGACTCAGTAAATGTCCCAATCAGTATACAGTATAAATCCCACCTACCATCCACCCTGCCTTCACGACCGTGTAAGAATCCTTTCATGTTTTCCATCCCCATCCAGGCAGGCAGTCTGGAAAGCTGGCAATCATCCGCACGCTTGGTGAAGCTGTTACAGGACCAGCTGGGCTTTCTTTTCTTGTATTTGACTCTTTTGGTTTCTTAGAGCAACAAGGAGTGGGAGGGTGACAACCATATCCCGGACATAAGGAGGCGAGGAAAACAGCAAAGGAGAGAGAGAGTGGGGAAGAAGAAAAAGAGCTATGAAGAGCCCAGAGAAAAGCAGGGGGGACAGGTAGGAATAAAGTCAAGAAAGGAGAAACCAGCTGGCACCAGTATAAGGAGTGACAGATGCCTCAACCAGGAGGCGGAAGCTAGTGGGGGGAGGCCATGGCACTCAGTACAAAGCTGTTCTTCCCCTAGAATTCCTCCCCAGCCCTCCTGCTAACAGAGGTGAGGCAAAGTGGGATACTCCACCTGCTTGTGGTCAGAGGCAGATGCTGGGCCCCCTAGTTCTCCAGCTCTGGGGAGGCAGATTCTCACACAGCCCCAGCAGCCCCAAGTAGGGAGGCTAAGGGAGAGAAGGTGGTAGTAGCTTCCACTTGGTTCCAGCCCAGGGTAGAATTAGGAAAGACTCAAACAGAATAAAAGGGGGAAGATGAGTCTGCCTGGAAGGGGTCACAGCTGCTTCGGAACGCCCCCCCCCCCCCGCCAGCTCTTGTGGTTGGGAGAACACTCAGAAGTGGGGATCCTGCAAGTGGGGGTGCAAAGCTTCAAAGGCACCCTTTATCTCTGTACAGTATCTTTATTTTTTATCATGTGTGTACATGATGGGGGCATGCCTGCTGCCCCACACATGTAAAGTTGAGGACACTTTTATAGAGCTGGTCCTCTCTTCACTTTGGGGCTCTGGGAACTGAAATCAAGGTGCCAGGCTTGTGCGGTAAGTGCCTCTACACACTGAGTCATCTCACCTGCTCCTCAGCCTTTCTCTTTAGTTAGCCCAGAGGTGGAATTTATTACAAGGTAAGGCGTGGCAGTCTCAAGGATGAGAGTGGGAAGTGGGCAAACAGACCATTGCAGAGGAAGACACATTCTCAAGGGGTGGGAGGGGACAACTTCCAGGGCTACCATGGTACTGACTTACATTTTTAGGCAGGCTTTATATTGTTTCCAAAGTCTTTAGAACAGACAGCTTTCCTGAGGAGTGTTTTCCTGTCCAAGTGATTGACAGGCCCCTTTGGGTTAATTTAGGGAGGGAACAATGGTATCCCTCTGGCTTTTTTTTTTTCCACTAGGAAGCCACAGCTAAATACTGATTTTATGACTTTCTAGACAGTTTAGAATGCCATGTCACCACACAGTGTGAAATATGACTCAGATCCTATTCTCTTTAAAAATTACATTTATTTATTTATGTGTGCACGCCATGCACATATACATGAGAGTAGCCATGCATATGGAAGGCAAACAACAACTTTAAGGAGTTGGTGTCTCCTTTGGCCATGTGGATTCCTAGAGTTAAACTATGGTCATCAGCCTTGGTCGGCAAGTGGAAAGTGCTGAGACATTTCACCTGCCCCTCAGATCCCATCATTAAAAAAAGAGATAGATAGATAGATAGATAGATAGATAGATAGATAGATAGATAGATGATAGGTAGGTAGATAGATAGATAGATAGATAGATAGATACATACATACATACATACATACATACATAGATGATAGATAGATAGATAGATAGATAGATAGATAGATAGATAGATAGATAGACAGATAGATAGGTTTTTGGGGGACAGGTTTTCTCTGTGTAACTACCCTAGCTGTCCTAGAACTCACTCCCTTTGTAGACCAGCAGGCTGGCCTTGAACTCACAGAGATCCACCTGCCTCTGCCTCCCAAGTGCTGCGATTAAAGGAGTGCGCCACCACACCCAGCAAAATTTATCGTTAGTTTTTAACTCTCTCTCTCTCTCTCTCTCTCTCTCTCTCTCTCTCTCTCTCTCTCTCTCTCTCTCTCTCCATGTGCATGTATGTAAATGCTGGTGCCTACAGAAGCTGGAATTACTGGGAGTTGAGAGCCAACTGATATGGGTGCTGGGAACTGAACTCATAACTTCTGTAAGAGCAGCACTCTTTAAGTGCTGAGCCGTCTCTGCAGCCTCTAGAATCCTGTTCTTTTCCTTTTTTTTTTTTTTTTTTTGAGACAGGGTTTCTCTGTGTAGCTTTGGCTGTCCTGGAACTCCTTTGTAGACTAGGCTAGCCTTGAACTCACAGAGATCTGCCTGCTTCTGCTTCCCAAGTGCTGGGATTAAAGGTGTGTGCCACCACTACCCGAATCCTATTCCTTTGACCAGTAATCAGTCTTGCACTTTCAGTTCCTGTTTTTTTATTTTATAATTTAATTTAAGTTTACATATCAGCCACAGATTCCCTTGTTCTCTCCCCTCCTGCCCCCCCCCCCAGTTCCTGGTTTTACAAGATGCTGATGATGAGAGAAAGGTCGATCCTAGATGACCTTCAGGCTTGTTAATATGTGACTGCAATCCCACTTTAAGAACTAAGGCCCTAAATCATTTAGGAGATGGGCATCTAGTTGATCTGGCCACTTATGGCTGGAATGAGTCCTAGAAGGCTTTAGTGGTTCTCAACCTGTGGGTCATGACCCCTTTGGGGGTCGAATGACCCTTTCACAGGGGTCGCCTAAGGCCATGAGAAAACACATATATTTACATTATGATTCTTAACAGTAGCAAAATTACAGTTATGAAGTAGCAACAAAGGTAATTTTCTGGTTGGGGTCCCCACAACCTGAGGAACTGTGTTAAAGGGTCGCAGCATCAGGAAGGGTGAGAACCACTGCTTAGTCTCTACTCTTGCTGACTTTCAGGCGGGCAGATGATCAAGGGGGACCAAACAGATGGAGTTAGACAGCTGCAGGGTGAAGTGACAGTGGAAAACACAATGTCATAACATACGTAAATTAGAACGGTGATCTAGAGGGGCTTTTTAAAGGCAGGCTCTTATTTAGTCCTTGTTGCTGGCCTGGAACTCACTGTGTAGACCAGGCTAGTCTCACACACAGAGTTCTGCCTGCCTCTGCCTCCCAAGTGCAGGGATTAAAGGTGAGCTTCACCAAACCCAGCCTGAACTATAAGGAAATAGGGACAACAAGATACTTATTGCCAAGTCTAACAACCTGAGTTTGATCCCTGGGACCTACATGGTGGAAGAAAAGAACCAATTCGCACTTTTTAGTGAGGGAGGAGCAGATAGAACACTTTTACTTATCTGCTTGTTTAAACTGGTATCTAAGGTCCCCTGTGTGGCTACTTTTCCAAAGGTTTGTATAAGGTGTTTCTTCAGAAGACCCCCCCTTTCCGAGGAGATGAACACAGCTAGAAATTTGGGGGGGGGGCTTTGATAGCATGATAAAGATAAAACAGATCCAATCTCAGCCAGGTGGAGACACACAAAGATGTTACTGGAATCTTTATTTGGTCTCTCCTTGGTTCCCTGGTCCATATGAGTTTCATAGGGGGGAAAAAATTCTATGAGGCACACAGAATGTAGTGTAGAAGTGGGGTTTATTATGAGGTAAATCGAGGCACTCTCAAAGACGAGAGTGAGGCAATGACTAAAGAGACCATTGCAGAGGGAGACCTCTCCAAGGCTGAGAATGGACAATAGACCAATGTTCCAACCTACGTGAAAATTTTTGAGACTTTGTTAATGTGTATGTGTCTACATGAATGTATGCCATGTGTATGAGAATGCTTGGGGTCGCCAGAGGATGGAGTCAGATCCCCTGAATCTGGAGTTACAGGGAGCTGGGAGCTGCCCAATGTGGATGCTGGAAACCAAGTGTCCTCTGGAAGAGCAGCAAGCACTCTTAGCTGCTAACAACCCTACAGCCTACATTTCTGTAGAGGCTTTATACTATTCCAAAGGCAATTTCTGTAATAAGTCTTGGTTGTTCATCCAGTAAAGGGATAGCTTGTGGGATCTAGGTCGGTTTAGTGTCTCCCAGCTTCAATTTGCTTCCCTATCTGAGCAGATCATGTCTGCAAGGTACTTGGGCCATAAACAATGGCCTGTCAGTAGTGGGAACTGAAGTTCCCAAAGAAAAAGGATGATGGGCAGGGTGGGTGGAGGGAAAACCGTATCTGTGTTAAAAAATTCCACAAGCCGGGCGGTGGTGGTGCACGCCTTTAATCCCAGCACTCGGGAGGCAGAGCCAGGCGGATCTCTGTGAGTTCGAGGCCAGCCTGATCTCCAAAGCGAGTTCCAGGAAAGGCGCAAAGCTACACAGAGAAACCCTGTCTCGAAAAACCAAAAAAAAAAAAAAAAAAAAAATTCCACAAGACCAAAAGACTCAACTTTGTAATTATGGGGAGTTAAAATGTTTCAGAACAGAGCCAAATTATCTTGAGCTACTCATAGTCCCTTAGAAAGTTCCTAAGTCTGCCATAACAGTCTTGTGACTATAAAAACCTTATAACATATTCTTAGCAGACCACTAGCTTCAGCAATCCAAAAGCCAAGTAATGTCACCAGATAGTGTCTAAGGCCTGTAACGAATTTCCCCTACTTTCCTGTCTACCTGATGTTTCTACTGTTTTATATTTTGTTTTCCTTCCTTCCTTCCTTCCTTCCTTCCTTCCTTCCTTCCTTCCTTCCTTCCTTCCTTCTTTAAAAAAACAGCAAGTCTTATCTTGCAAGTACCAAGCAGACCTGGCCCTGCTTAGATTCTGCGAGCAGATGAGATCAGCTGTGTCCAGGAGGGCACAGCCATAGACGGCCACTGAGTCTTGCATGACCTCTAGATTGACAGCTACCCCAAACTAACCATTAGTAGTGTGTGTGTAGATTCCTTTTTTACAGAACAAAGTACAAATGTGTACTTATAATACAGGCCATGCAGTGCCCTATCACTGTGCCCCTATCATAACGAACCAGGATCTTAAGCCCCAGTCGTATTATTTGACTTATATGCCATGTGCGAGGTTCTTTAGTAAATGTATTAACTCTGACCATAATCCTATAAGATGGGTAGTACAAATAAAGTCACTATTGGAAAGTCTAGCTAAGGCAAGATAGAAGGTTAGGTAATTGGAGGCTAGAGAGATGGTTCAGCGTTTAAGAGCATTTGATGCTCTTCCAAAGGACCTGGGTTTGGATCCAAACATCCACATCAGGTAGCTCATAACCACTTATAACTCCAGATCCAGGAGATCTGAAACCTTTGTCTGCTTTCCTTTGGCACCCACACACATGTGACACACATACACACACACACACACATAAATCAAGTAAAAATAAATATTAAAAAGAAAGGAAAATTGTGGGGACATGCAATAGAAAGGAGCTCACCATTCCAGAATCTGATTAAAGCTTCTTATCAGCTGAGAAGCAAGAATTCCAGCACAGTCAATAAGATTGACTGTAAAAGGCTGTCAACATAGAGTTGATATTCCTTTCATAAAAGCTTGTTGAAATAGCAATGATCCAGGCTTAAGGCCTGAATGTATATGACCTTGAGTAGACCATCATTCCTTTCCCCAAACATTGCCTGAGATTTTCAAACAAAACTATTTACAATAAATGTATCCCACGAAGCTTCATATATCCATGTGGCTAGATTTTTACCTTATGGATTGTGAGCTTATCAAATGCCTCTCAGGAACCACTCAGGGATGAGAAAGTAACTTCAAAATGCCACCAAAATCACACACACACACACACACACACACACACACACACACACACACAATGTTTTTATAATAGTATATTGTATGTACTCTATATAATATACTTTACAGTAGCAAAGCAATGGCTGCATCTCTTCCTTGAGGAGCCTGTACCAACATTTGGGTATGTTTTACTTTCTACTGAGCACTTCTTTTTCTCCTAATCATCGTACATAAGCATATATTAAAATATCACTAGTAAAGTCTCTAACTCCGCTTCATAAACCAGCTAGTTTGGAAATAGTTTCCGAATTGAAGCCCCAAGTCCTGACTTAGGCCGCTTCTAGAACTCCTCAAGTTGCTGGGGGTGACAATGCCTCCTTTACCCGTCTCCTGAAGTACTAACAGAGCATTCCAATGTCACATCACTGGGCAGAAGCAAGCGAGACTTCACACTCAGGCAGCCTGGCCCCAGAGCCTGCACTTTCCTGAGTATAAGTGGTCGCCCTGACCTAAAGAAGAGAGCTGGTGGTTCTCCCCAGTTACCAGAGAGTTGGAAAACTCTTCCACTCTCCCCTGGAACCTAATTGATCTTGGAGGGCCAGAGGGAAAACATTGTCTCATTTTAGTCCCTCTGAGCACATCAATGTACACCTAGGAAATCAGTTAATTACACCCTGTGGTAGCCCACAGAGGCTATCAAATGAGCCCTTACTCGAGGTCAGAGAATCTGAGCTTGCTTTACCCAGCAGGGCTGCATAAGGAGATGATTTGGCCACGGGTGTGTTTACCAGGTGTTTGGAAGGGTCTGCACTTGGCTGTACAGTGTGCTTTGATCTTGCAAGGGGGGGGTGTCTTTTGCCTTTCCCCTTGACATATTATAAAAAGCCCTTTTGAATAAAGCTCTGGGCAGCTGGGTATTGACCCAGGGTCCTCCCAAAGCTATCCTATGTCTTTGTCTTTCTTATCGTCTCCTTTCTGTCTGATATTTCCTCATTCCTCTCTCTTCCACCCAAGAACCCTCCGAAAGGCAGGAGCAGGTCAGAGCTGGACTCCCACAGACTCCCACATCACCCATCTGGTGCTTTTTTGTTTTTGAGACAGGGTTTCTCTGTGAAACAGTCCTGTCTGTGCTGGAACTCACTCTGTAGACCAGGCTGGCCTTGAACTCACAGGGATCCTCCTGCCTCTGCCTCCTGAATGCTAAGATTAAAGGTGTGCACCACCACTGCCTGGCCATATCTGGTACTTTTAACTACTGTGTAGTAGTTAGTAGAGTTGGGGCAAAACCCAAACACTTTTTAAAAATTATTTATTTATGCTTATTTTACATGTATGCGTGTTTTGTCTGCATGTATGTGTGTGCACCATGTTCGTTCCTGGTGCCTGTGGAGGCCAGAAGAGTACATTGAATCCCCGGGAACTGGAGTTACAGATAGTTGTGAGCTGCCATATGGGTGCTAGGAATCAAACCTGGGTCCTCTGGAAGAGCAGCAGTGCTCTTAACTGCCAAGCCATCTCTTCACCAACCCCACCCCCAACACTTTTAAATAAACTGATTTAAAAATGCATTTAAGAAGAAGTTTGACATCAATTTATTTAACTTTGACTTTAGAAATTTCAGTACCATATACATACAGTCTCATCTTTTATATACCTTTATGTGACTTGCTCAGACCTTGGTAGCTTGCTTTTCAATCTTCTTTCATTTTGGAAAAACATCCAGCCATCTTAGTCTTTTATCAACAATTAAGCCCAGCTGTGATGACCTATAAGCAGACACAGCTGGTCTTAGGAAGATGGTGATTGTTTGACTTAGAGGATAGTATATGTGACATCATTTTAATAAAAGAAAGCTGAGTCCAAGCTACACCTAGGAAAATGTAATAAATTAATATTACCTGTCTACATACTGCTAAACTATGGGGCTTTGTAAATTTCCAAGTAAATCTTACAGAAAACACAAGAAAGTAAAAAAAAAAAAATCCTTTTGTGCTTTGTGCAGTCCAGAGAACGATCTACCATAGCTGTTGTCAGAACACAGTCCAAGGATGGAGTGGTGTGAGGGGATTTCTGAGTGCTTGTGAGAAAACTCCATGAAGACAAGAGTCTTGTGGCCTCAGTTTCTTCAAAAACAGGGAATTGCCGGGCAGTGGTGGCTCACGCCTTTAATCCCAGCACTCGGGAGGCAGAGCCAGGCGGATCTCTGTGAGTTCGAGGCCAGCCTGGGCTACCAAGTGAGTTCCAGGAAAGGCGCAAAGCTACACAGAGAAACCCTGTCTTGAAAAACAAAACAAACAAACAAACAAAAAGACAAAAACAGGGAATTATTCTTGGAATGTGCTTTTGTGCCCTCCCCCAGGTATAGCAGATAGGATGAGTTCTCATCAGATTATTCATTATAACTGGCTATTATTTGTTTATATGCCTCTATGGAAAAACATGGTTTTGCCATGTGCAACTTGTCTACTATGTGTGGCTTGTCCTTGTGATTGGATACTTTACTCATGTGATTCTTAACC
Organism: Peromyscus eremicus; assembly: GCF_949786415.1. NCBI lineage: Eukaryota > Metazoa > Chordata > Mammalia > Rodentia > Cricetidae > Peromyscus > Peromyscus eremicus. Next base: position 16,841,038 of record NC_081439.1, on the reverse strand, counting down.
CTCAGAGTATAAATTGTCAGATGCTCTGAATAAAGTTGGCTATTACATGAGACTTTAGTCCACCTCAGTTTTAGGCTCCACTCTCCCAGGTTCTCACTGCCAACTAGAGCAGTAAACTGCTCTGCTTTTGGTTTTGAATGAATGCTGGTAACATATAGAGAGAAGCAACAATACACAGTAAAACATCATCAACCTGAGGTTTACAACATTCAACACAAGTCATATTGTGTACAGTGAATGCAATAATGTCCACAAAATGCTTCCAGGGGGGCTGGAGAAATGGCTCTGCAGATAAGTGTGTATTGCTCTTACAGAGGACCAAGATCAATTTCCAGGACCCACATCAGAGGGTCCACAGATACCTGTACCTTCAGTTCCAGGGGATCAGATGCCCTCTCCTGCCCTACTTGGGAACCCATACATGGGCTTGTACACACACACACACACACACAAATACACATAAATTTAAAAAAAATTTAAATGCTTACCAACTGGAGGTGGTGGCACGTACCTCTTTTTATTTATTTTTTATTTTATTATTATTTTTGTTTTGTTTTTTAAAGACAGGGTTTCTCTGTGTAGCCTTGGCTGTCTTGGAACTCGCTCTGTAGACCAGGCTGGCCTTGACCTCACAGAGATCCACTTGCCTCTGCCTCCTGAGTGCTGGGATTAGAGGCGTGCGCCTCCGCCTCCGCCGCCGCCGCCGCCTCCACCACCACCTTCTATAGGTTTTTTTCTTTTTTCTCTTTGTTTTTTCTTTCTTTCTTTTTCTTTTTTCTTTTCTTTCTTTCTGTCTTTTTTTTCTTTTGAGACAGGGTTTTACTTCAAAGCCTTGGCTATCCTGGAACCCACTATTTTAGCCCAGACTGGCTTCAGACTCACAGAGGTCTGCCTGCCTCTGCCTCCCAAGTGCTGGGATTAAAGGTGTGTGTGACCATATTTGGCATATTATATATTTAGGTTTTTAATTATTTATTTATTTGTTTGTTTGTTTATTTATTTATTTAGTGTGTGTGTGTGTGTGTGTGCAAGCGCGCGCGCGCGTGTGCCTATTAGTCTGTATGTGTACCACATGTGTATATTGCCTACAGAGGCTAGAAAATGGCACCAGATCCTCTGGAACTAGAGTTACACAGAGTTGTGAACCACCCAATGTGGGTACTGGAAACTGAACCAGGTCCTCTTCAGGAGCCACAAAGGCCCTTAACCACTGAGCCATCTCTCCAGACCATATTTATGTTTTTAATAAATAAATTTTTAATTTTTAAGATTATATAATTACATAATTCCCCCTTCCGTTTCTTCCCTCCAACCCTTCAGAACATGCACCTCCTCGCTCTCTCCAATCATAGCCTCTTTTTCTTTCACTGTTGTTACATATACGCGAATACATAAATACAACCTGTTTAGTCTGTGTGATGTTTCCTGTATGTATATGATCATAGAGCTGACCACTTGGTATCGCATATCCTACTGGGGGGCTCGTCACCAGGGAAGACCATTTCTTCCACTTTCGTCATTTATCAGATACCCATAGTTCTTGGCCTAGGGTTGAGGCCCCACAAACTTTCCCCATTCCATGTCAGCTTGCCTATTTGTGTCACTGTTGTCCAGGTCATGCTTAGCTGCCATATTGATGAGACTTCATGGGTCTAGCCTCTTAGATAAAACACAACCTCACAGCAAATTTCCCGTTTCTCTGGCTCCTCCAGCCTTTCTGCCCCCTCTTCCACCATGATCCCTGAGCCTTAGGTACAGGAAGGAGTTGTGTTATAGACACGCATGTCAGTTGGGACTAGGAAGCATACAATATTTTGTTTTCTGCATTTTGATCAGTTGTGGTTTTCTACAATGGTCTCCATCTGTTGCAAAGAGAAGTTTCTTTGATGAGGGGTGAGAACTGCACTTATCTGTAGGTACGAGGATAAATATTTAGAATGCAGTTGGGGATTATACCAGTTTAATAAAATTGTAGTTATTGGTGTTGGACCCCAAAGTTTAGGGTCTCAAGTGGGCGCCCCAAGAACCCAGACTCCAGTCCAGTTGATGCAACAGCACAAGGATTTATTAAGCTTCTATATAGAAGGGCAAACTCTGCTCCTAAGAGCAAGAGCCGCATCTTACTGCAACCCCATAAGGGCTTTTAAAGGAAAAACCCATAAAACCCACAAGATTACAATTCCCATACAATTTCATGGCCTGATCACAGGGTGATCACAGAGGGGGTACAGTTACGTAAACCTCAAGGGGGGTATCAGGGTGGGAGTGGAGCTCACACACAGGTCACGGTGGTCCTTCCTGGAACACCTGCAACTATCCCAGTCACAGTTGAGCACATCTCTTAACAGAAATCTTTTTACATTGTTATATTGTTACAGGGGTGATTGAGTAGTGGCTGAGTCAGGTTGCCCTGGGAACTAGATTTTTAGTTTCTCATTTCCTGGTGCTCGAAGTTTCTCTTTTCCTGAGGCTTGGGGGTGTAAGCCTGAAGGGCTAGGGTCTTTCATTACCCCATTTTCTTTTTGGCAAATTTTAATCTTAAAATTATGGTATTACATTTCCTGGAATTTAGTAACTCGTGGCCTGTTTTAGTAACTCATGGCCTATAATGGCCATGCACAGTCCATGTATAGTTAGCCATTTTGTCTCTATGTCAGGGAGTTTTCTTTTGACCCAGCATTTCAGCCTCTTCTGAACAAGGAGTATGGGACAACGTATTCTCTTCTGGAACTGCTTCGAGCTGGCATTGGGGCGCCGGTATCAGGGCCCCTCCCCCCAAAAGGCTGAAAAGCTGGTCAAAGACTGGGCAGGGGGCATTTGTCAGTAGCATGTAGTAGCCTGACCCCATAGGGACAGAGAAGAATCATTTAGCTGGGCTGGTCCACGTTAGCCTTTAGCAAGTCCGGAGCCCACAGTTGTCTGGAGCAGTGGAGTCAGCAACTGAAACTTGGAGGTGTCTGCCAGCCAAGTAGAAATCTGTTGAGACAAATTTAAACTAGGAACAGAAGTTAAAATTTATGAACTTATTTGGAACCCTTAGGTCCATACCCTTAGTAATGGGAAAAGCAGTAGTCCCAAGACCAGGAGAGAGGAAAAATACCATCTTTAGGAATACTTATCTGGGGTCCTTTCGACCTCTGTGAGGTGGGTCTAGGTTTTTATGACTCTTTTGGTCCTTTGAGGCCTATTTATAAAATGACATAAAAATTTTAGATACATTAGTATTACCAATCTGTACTGAAATCCATATTGTAGACAAAGCAAGTAATGGATATCTGTAAAACAGCAGAAGTGGACTCATATCTTTGAGTCCCAACAGGAACTACAGATTTGGGTATTTTTTTTTTCTGTCCAAAAAGCCAGGTATATGTTGGACAGAGATTTTTGGCCTGGTGAGAAGCACTTTTAGGTTTACATTTAGACATATTTAGATGACATTTAAAACAAATCCAAAATGTTGAGCTTGTGACTGAACAGAAAGTAGTCATTGTTTTATCAGGACTCCTAAATGTTAAGCTCTGAACCATAGAACAGGAGAGTAATCTGAAACATATCTCATTTTAGACTCATATCTGAACCTTTATGACTTATTTAAACTTTTACATCTTAGAACATTTTTTAAAAGTGAGCTAACAAGCTAGCTATGGCCTTGCAGAAGGATCTGGTTGTCTGATGCTGCCATGCTGACAAAGTTAGAGCTAGCCTAGCCATCAGTACTGTCAGAGATCTGAGAAGGATAAACTATATCTAAGTGCAGACCAAGAAGCTTCCAATCCTATAAATTACAGGGACCAATCCATACCCAGGTCTCCATAGCGTTGGAGGCACCAGTCAGAACAGCATCAATCTTCTTCCGCCATCAAGCCCACAAGACAAAGTATTTTTCCTGTGGAATAGGGACACGGAAGACTGACCTTGACCAGGCAAAAGGGTGCAATCAATTCCAGTGTCCTACTGCTTGTCCAGTCTGGGCTGGGTCCTGGCGGCAGGCGTTGCATTGGAGCATCTTGCCCTGTGGTCAGCGTTGTCATATTTCAGGCAGAGACGTTGTGGTGCCTCGTACAGAATCTTCTTCGGAGACTTTGGGTCACTGCTACGATCTGGAAGCCTGTCTGATATAATAAACTTTTAGATCAACATTTAAATGCCATATTCTGTAGATCTCTGAAGTGTGAGGGCCATCCAGGTGTCTGAATAGACAAACTTTGTTTCTAATTACTTGTTTCAAGCTCAACCCTGAAAACATATGCAAGGGACTGAGTAAATAAGTAAACTTATCCCTGTAATATCACACCAGTACTCATTTATCCTGATTATAATTAAAAAGAAACTTGATTATTTATGATTGACTATTAAAAACAATGTTTTTAAGTTGAAGCTCTTCTAGCATCAAATACAGGTTCAGTAAAGAAGCCAAAACAAAATATCAATATGAGACATATATATGTATCAGCTTATCTAAATAATTTAAGTTTAACAAACTTAGCAAATACAAGGAGGCTAGACAACATTTTTAAGCCTGAATGTACCTTGGGTAAGGAGAAACATTTTTAAGTCATTGGTTTTTAACTATAAAAACTGTTCTTAAGATTTTTCAAAGTCTTTTGTAATAACAATAAAGTACCTTGTTTACTTTAAGGGGGAGAAAACATGGCATCCTCATAATCTGAAACCAAGCTCCAGAGTACAAACAATCCCAAAGTTTAATATCTGGGACTCATTTATAATCTTTTTGGTTCTTTTACTTAGAGGCTTGGATGATTTTTTTGACCCTATCTTTGGCAGCACATACATAGCCTGTTGGTTTTTATTATGGCTGGTGCTTTCCAGTGATCATCATCTGACATTGGCAATTTTAAAACGGCCAAGGTCCATCATTGCAACCAGACTTTTTGGGACTTTAGTCCTGTCATATATTTGCAAACCTCATCTGTTTCTTATGATCCTTTTATGTCCTTAAAATCATTATCATTTTACATGAGTAAATCTTAAATTACAAAGTTTAGCTGTCAGAGCAAGGTATATTCCTGTGTATAAAAGCATTGATGTGTAGCTTTAATATTTATCAAATATCTTATTTATTAAACATATGGTGTTATCTATTTAAATTTTTTAGAAACTTGTTGAACACTTGGTAAAGACATAAGTACTTAGGTGTTACATATATATTTTTTAAAAGCAATAATTACTTGCATATATATATATACAGTTGTATCCAAGTTACATATATGTATACATGCATACAGTTAAAGCTTGCTTACATTTTCAAGTCACATACCTGTCCATATACATATATAAGCAATTTGCAGAATTATTAGCCATTTTTAAGATGAAAACCAACCAGAATTAACTTTTAAATTTAGTATTTGCAGGTATAAACAGTTTACTGACCTTTTATAACCTTTTATATCAAAGTTTTTCTTGTGATTCCCCTCAGTAATCTAGAAACCTAAATTTGCATCAGTACTGTATCATAGACAAGAAAGTGTTGGTTAGCCTCATATAGGGAGTGACATTCCATTCTTGGAGCCAGATCCTGATCAAGTTTTAGCTCCAGGACAGGTCTTGGGAGTCCCACCCAACAGCGTGGGAGATTCCATGCCCGGGCTGGGCCCACAGATCTGTCAGCTGTGACCCTGGAAGCGCAGTTAGTTCTCCACCATCCCCCACATTCTGAGCTCCTCAAGGCTCCTGCTGGCTCCCCGCCAGCTCTGCCCGGTTGTTCACAGGCTGCCTAGCCCTCACTGCGGTGCCCTGGGTCCCCGCAGCTGTGCAGCCACTGCCTGTGCTCTGGAGAGAGAGAGAGCAAGGAAGCAAGCGGAGGGGAAAAATCTGACGTCCCAGTGTGAAAATCTTTTTACCTTAGCCAAATTGATGGGCGTCTACCTGCCCCTTTGAGACCCCGCCAGGAGAATCTGACAGTCGGGGCGAGTCTAGGGCGCTGCGAGAGCGCAAGTTCCGCCCGCCAGCGGGAGTCCCGCCATTGCCGGCACCGCGTGGCAGCGGCGGCTGCTGCAGCAGCGGGGGCCCCGGGCGCAGATGAACGTGACCTCGGGCCCCGCGCTCAGTGGCTCAGTGTGCGCCGGGCCGCAGGAGCGCGGCGCTCAGGTGGCACTCAGCGGTCAGGGGGACTTGGCTGGCGGCGGCGGCCGCCTGAAGGTGGGGAGGAGGGAGTATGCAGATAAAGGGGAAGTGGGGTAGAGGGAATTAGATAGATAAAACATAATACAAAACATAAAATGGACAGACACAGTCCGCGCAGTAGTTGATTTGGCTCCACAGGCCGAAACCGAAAACACAAATTCAAATGGGAGTGGCCGCGAACAGCCTCACTCCCCCAAGGAAGGAGAGACTCATCTCCTTCTTCAGATCACTCTGGACCTCCAGAGTGGGGACCCGGGGACCCTTGAGCACATCTGCTCTCCCACACAAGTCCCAGACACAAGTCCTGCACACTTCTGCAGGCACCGAATACAAACGCCAAATCAACCAGACAAAAGACAAGGACACAACAACATAAAACATAGATCCAGCTCGTTTTTACCTCCAACTGGCTGAGTGGGGGTCCGGGGGGCACCCCAACCTTGGTGGAACCTCCAATGTTGGACCCCAAAGTTTAGGGTCTCAAGTGGGCGCCCCAAGAACCCAGACTCCAGTCCAGTTGATGCAACAGCACGAGGATTTATTAAGCTTCTATATAGAAGGGCAAACTCTGCTCCTAAGAGCAAGAGCCGCATCTTACTGCAGCCCCATAAGGGCTTTTAAAGGAAAAACCCACAAAACCCATAAGATTACAATTCCCATACAATTTCATGGCCTGATCACAGGGTGATCACAGAGGAGGTACAGTTACGTAAACCTCAAGGGGGTATCAGGGTGAGAGTGGAGCTTACACACAGGTCATGGTGGTCCTTCCTGGAACACCTGTAACTATCCCAGTCACAGTTGAGCACATCTCTCAACAGAAATCTTTTTACATTGTTATATTGTTATAGGGGTGATTGAGTAGTGGCTGAGTCAGGTTGCCCTGGGAACTAGATTTTTAGTTTCTCATTTCCTGGTGCTCGAAGTTTCTCTTTTCCTGAGGCTTGGGGGTGTAAGCCTGAAGGGCTAGGGTCTTTCATTGGTACACCTCCCACATGCATGATTTTACTAGCCCTGGGTAGCTGGCTAGGATTCCAGTATCCTTTTGTTGAGTGGGCCTTAGGTCCAATTAGTGAGCTGTTGGCTACTGCCAAGGTGTGCGAGCCACTATTGTATCCATAAGGTTATCATGCCATACTATAGTAATAGCCTACAATGTTTTGGGAGTCTCTTGGACAATACTGACCAACAACTTGAAAGAGGACTTCTCATGGCTGGTGTTGGGATTTTTGTTGATAGTCTATGACTCTTATTTTTTTTTCTTTGTCGGAGCTGAGGACTGAACCCAGGGCCTTGCACTTGCTAGGTAAGCACTCTACCACTGAGCTAAATCCCCAACCCCGTCTATCACTCTTGAAGGGAGCATTGTCAGTCTAGATGGGAAAATGTAATTTACTTTATTTAAACTATGTAAGTATATATATATATATATATATATATATATATATGCAGAATTATATGTATCATATGTTATTATAGGTAGATAGATAATAATATGATGCCTTACAACAACTTTTTAAACATTCTTGTTATTTTGCTTTGCTTCCTCCTTCTAATTTATCTTCCTCTCCTCTACCTAATTAAAGCCGCCCCCCCCCCCCATTGTACTCTTTTACTTTCCTGGTTTCTGCAGTTGTTCCGAGCTGTGTACTCACATTGAAGACTTGGAGCTGGTAGCCTCAGATGAAAGAGAACATGTGACATTAGTCTTCCTGGGTCTGGGTTACCTCACTCAAGATGATCTTTTCTAGTTCCACCCACTTACTTGCAAAATTCATGATTTCATTTTCTTTACAGCTGAATAGTATTCCATAATGTATATGCACCACATTTTCATTATCCGTTCATCTGCTGAAGGACAGTTAGATTGTTTCCATTTCCTGGATACTGTGAACAATGAACAATGGACAAGCTTGAGCAAGTATCTGTGAAGGAGGATGTTGAGTCCTTTGGACATATGTCAAGGAGTAGTACAGCTGGATCATATAGTAGATCTATTTCTAGTTTTTTGAGGATTCTCCACACTGATTCCCATAGTGGCTGCACCAGTTTTTAATCCCACCAACAGTGAATGAAAGTTCCCTTTTCCCTACATTCTCTTCAGCATTTTGTTCTGACTGGGTTAAGAAGAAAGTTGTTTTGATTTGCATTTCCCTAATTTTTCTGAGACATTTCTCAGGCATTTTCATTTCATCCTTTGAGAATTCTCTGTTCAGATCCCAAGCCCTTTTTTTTTTTTTTTTTTTTTTTGGTTTTTTGAGACAGGGTTTCTCTGTGTAGCTTTGCGCCTTTCCTGAATCTCGCTCTGTAGACCAGGCTGGCCTTGAACTTACAAAGATCCGCCTGCCTCTGCCTGCTGAGCTGGGATTAAAGGCGTGTGCCACCACCGCCCGGCCCAAGCCCATTTTTTAAATAGGTGATTTGGTTTTTTTGTTTTGTGTTGTTTTTTTTTCATATAATATATTCTGATCAAGGTTTCCCCTCCCTCATCTCCTCCCAGATCCTCCCTGCCTCCCCATGCATCCAACTCCATGATTTCTTTTCTCTCTTTTTAGAAAATGTCTTAGTTAGAGTTTCTATTGCTGCAACAAAACACCATGACCAAAAAGCAAATTGGGGAGGAAAGGGTTTATTCTGCTTACACTTCCACATCACTGTTCATCATTGAAAGAAGTCAGGACAGGAACTCAAACAGGGCAAGGAACCTGGAGGCAGGAGCTGATGCAGAGACCATAGAGGGATGCTGCTTACTGGCTTGCTTCCCCTGGCTTGCTCAGCCTGCTTTCATGTAGAACCCAGGACCACCAACCCAGGGATGGTACCAACCACAATGGGCTGGGCCCTCCCCAATCACTGATTAAGAAAAGGCCTTACAAGCCCGGCAGCGGTGGCGCAGGCCTTTAATCCCAGCACTCAGGAGGCAGAGGCAGGCGGATCTCTGTGAATTCAAGGCCAGCCTGCTGGTCTACAGAGTGAGATCCAGGACAGGCACCAAAACCACACAGAGAAACCCTGTTTCAAAAAACAAAACAAAACAAAAAAATGCCTTACAGCCAAATCTTATGGAGGCATTTTCTCAATTGTGGTTCCCTCCTTTCAGATAACTCTAGCTTGTGTCAAGTTGACATTAAACTAGTCAGCACAGAAAACAGAAAAAAAAAAGCCACAAAAAGCATAAGAAACACATATACATGCAGAGATACACACAAAGAAAACTAATCTTTTTTTTTTTCTTGGTTTTTCGAGACAGGGTTTCTCTGTGTAGCTTTGCGCCTTTCCTGGAACTCACTTGGTAGCCCAGGCTGGCCTCGAACTCACAGAGATCCGCCTGCCTCTGCCTCCCGAGTGCTGGGATTAAAGGCGTGCGCCACCACCGCCTGGCCTAATCTTTTTAAAATAAAGCTTTAAAGATATACTTGCTCCGCTTCCTTTCCTGTCCCTCCATAGTTACTCTCATCCCGAGTGTGGAGTTTATTATCCCTGTAGATGTTTTGTCCTTTCACTTTACATGAATGTATCCAGAAATGTTTTTCTAGTAGCCTTTAGTCACAATACAGTTTCATTTGCCTGGATTGAAACTTTAGACCTGTGTTAACTCTCTGTGGCACTTTCTGCAGGTGGCTTTTGATCCCTCAACATAGTGTATGTTGGTTCTCAGGGCTGTAGGTATCTCTTACATCTGCATGTTGTTCTTCAGCAGCCAAGGGATTTCAGAGTCGCTTATTACCTGTGAGCACAAGTGTTATGACTGGATTGAAAAAGAAACCAAGAACCCGAGAGAGTATGACTTGCCCCGTGATCACAAGACGACAGAGCCCAGGGCTTGCTGACTCTCTACATTAGCAGACAACAGAGGTGAGCAACCGGAAGGAAGCAAGTAAGGAGAGGAAGGGAGCTTGGAGGTGAGGGTGGACAAAGGAGGCAAAAGGAAGCAGTCAGAGCCCACGGAGAGTGCTTTCAATCTATCAGTGATTCTCATTCTCAACGCTGGCCCTCATTGGGATCACCTGGGGAGTGTCAAACCTACTGATGCCTGGCACCCAACCCAGAGATTCTAATATGACTGCTCTGTATGGAGCCCTGAGTAAGAGGCTGCTTAAAAGCTCTCCAACTGAGATGAATGCATAGTCAGAGTTGCAGCCATTGACTAAGCAGAGCAATTTGTTAGGTAGTGAATTAGCTGAGGGGGCAGTACTTAAAGGCTGGCTTGTTAACATTAATAAGATCTTAATCCTCCATGACTGCCTTGATAATGTGATATAAATAAGGTATTGAGATCTTAGGCCTACAGTCTATTGATAGAAATGAGCTGAGATGAAGGTGATAATCCGCTTTCCTTAGAGCTGTTCACACCAGTCTTAGACGGTAGCGTTTAGTTGTTGTACCCACGCAAGACACAGGGAAGAATGCCACTTAATGAAGGTCACATGAAGAGCCCTTTATTTCCCAGAGGTGGAAAGCAGGCTCACACCAGAAAAGACTATTGACCCCGAGTGAGGCAGGGTAGGATTTATAAACTGAAAACCTCAATTACATCATACCAAAGGCAGGCTACCATGGAGGGTGGAGGGGTAGGGAAGTGTTTTCAAAAGTTTTACTTCAGTTGATTCAAACAATTTGTTTTACATTGTAGAATAATGGAGCTGTAGAACAGTGCTGCAGAATGAGAACGTTTTGCTTAGCAGGATGTGGTTAGCTGGCGGGCTGGGGGTGGGGGATGGGAGGATGGGTTTGAGGGGCCACTGGGTGAGTTAGCTAAAACTAGGACAAAATGGAGTTACATTAGGTAGTTCACAGTTATCAGAGCTTTAAAGGAGAAAGCAACAATTTCTCATGATGAGTGCCCATTAACCCCACAGAGTAACAAAATTCAGCAAACATTCTAAGTACTTCCTTTATGAAGGGTCTGTGCTGCTGGGAAAGAAGACAGATGAAGAATATTATAATCCTTGTTTGGAAGAAGCCCATACAAATGGACAATTCAGACAAATATACAGGCAATTAACACAGTGACCTACGTGCGGCACCACGTGGTTGCCTGGGACTGCCTGGGAAAGGCTTGATTCGGTGGACAAAGAATGGGGAATTGAGAACTCCGCTCACACATAGACTTCTCAACTGCAGCAAGGCGAGAGGTTACAAACAGGAACGATGAAGGCGAGCGCTAGAGCAGGGGAATATGCATGACTTCTCAACCTGTCATTCCTTTTTTGCTCTGGTGCGTCTCCTGGTTGCTGTGGGTAGGCGTCATTAGCCTTGGAAGGGGAGGAGAAAGATGAAGTTAAGTCTAGGGCTAGCGGACCCTATATTATAATTCTGGGCAAATTATTTCTTACGTGGTTGGCCTGTGTATATACAGACCTGAATGGAATCCCATGCAAAGGTTAAGGCAAGAAAGGAAACAAATGCAATAACAAAGGCAGAGATGCCAAGCCTTCTCCTTAGTCATCTGCAGGACCAAGTGCAGAGTAAATGTTTTTAGGCAAAGTGTCTTTCAATCCAGAAAAGTAACCTAGACAACTGTTTATCATCAGAACTCATGTGTCAGATGTTACCTATCCATGACAAGCCAGTGGGAGACTAGGCTAGATGTGAGATCTTCCAAGGGTGTGTGTGTGTGTGTGTGTGTGTGTGTGTGTGTGTGAGAGAGAGAGAGAGAGAGAGAGAGAGAGAGAGAGAAAGAAAGTGTGTGTGTGTGTGTGTGTGTGTGTGTGTGTCTTTGCACATTGCATGTTAGAGGTCAGATCAACAATGTGTGTGTTCTCCAATCACTTCCCATCTTGTTTTTTGAATTTATATTATTATTAGTGTTTATTTACTTATTTTGTATGTGAATGTGTATTGTGTGGGCATGCGCTGGGGCTAGCAGCAACTTTTAGGAGTCAGTTCTCGATCTCCTCTTCCTACCATGTGTTTCCAGAATCAAACTCAGGTTTTTAGGTTTGGCTGCAAGTGCCTTTACCATGGTAGCCACCTCATCAGCCCTTCCGTCTTATTTCTTTGAAACAAAACCCTTATTGAACCTGGAGTTTGCTAGCACGGCTGATCAGAAAGCCCCAGGGAGTCTCCTGTCTCTACTTCCTCACTGCTGGGATTACAGATGGGTAAGCACCATTGTGCCTGACATTTTATGTGGTGCCGAGGATTGAACTTGTGTCCTCGTGCTCTCATGATAAGCACTGTATCAGCTAAGCCGTCTCCCGTGCCCTCAAATTAATTTTTTTTTTTTCGAGACAGGGTTTCTCTGTGTAGCTTTGGTGGCTGTCCTGGAACTCACTCTGTAGACCAGGCTGGTCTCGAACTCACAGAGATCTGCCTGGCTTTGCCTCCCGAGTGCTGAGATTAAAGGTGTTGTTGCTACTTCCTAACTGTATTTTGCCACTGTTGTGATTCACAATTGTATTTTGCCACTGTTGTGATTCACAATGTAAATATCTGGTATACAGGATATCTGATATGTGACCCCTGTGAAAGGGTCGTTTGATCATCAAAGAGGTTGCAACCCCCAGGTTGAGAACCACTGGATTAAAGGCAATGTGGTGATTTGAATGAGAATGTCCCTCATAGATTCTGATGTTTGGAAACCTGATCCTCAGTAGGTAGCATTGTTTCAGTAGATTTAGGAGGTGTGTCTTTGTTGGAGAAGGTATGACACCAGGGGTAGACTTTGAGGCTTCAAAGCCAAGTGCCATTTCAAGTTCCCTTTCTCTGCTTCCTACTTGTGATTCAAGATGTGAGCCCTCAGTATCCTGCTCCAGCCTGCTGCTGGCTGCCACGCTCCCCACCATGACAGACTCTTATCCCTTTTGAAGGATAAGCCCAAATAACTCCTGCCTTCTATAAGTTGCCTTGGTTATGGTGTTTTATCACAGCAATAGAAAAATCACACAAAATGATAGGCAGTCTCTATTCAAAACATTGTTCTTGAAGGATTTATGGGAGTATGGGCTTTCTTCAACCACCCTCATTAGTTTATTAGTATATCTAACCAGGACTTCTTTTTTTAAGGACTTATTTATTTTAATGTGCATTGGTGTTTTGCCTGCATGTATGTCTGTATGAGGGTGTTGGGTCCCCCGGAACTGGAGTTACAGACAGTTGTGAGCTGCCATGTGGGTGCTGGGAATTGAACCCGGGTCCTCTAGAAGAGCAGCTGGTGCTCTTAACCGTTGAGCCATCTCTCAAGTCCTAACCAGAACTTCTTTATGCACCTACAAAGAAGTATGACTAAATAATCCCCGTTTCTTTGACAAAAGTTATCATGTTCTTTTTTTTTTTTCTCACGAGTTTGAGAAGTACCATGGTTTGGCTTATATTTAGAATTATTCTTCTCAGCCCTGTACTGAGAATTGGCAGCGAGGGAGGAAAGAGCACAACCTCATTGGTATCTAGTGCAACAGTCCAGTGAAGGGGTTCTTGTTGGAACAGTGAAGGTGGTGAGAAGTTCTAGGTTTCGGGAGCTGTTTTAAAGCCACACAGATCAGACGAAATATTGACCTTCATTGCAAAGCACGCTAGATTCAAAGATCTGACTCAGTGGTCTGTTAGAAAAACACAATTCAGCGAGGCAGTGGTGGCGCACATCTTTAATCCCAGCACTCAGGGGGCAGAGGCAGGTGGATCTCTGTGAGTTCAAGGCCAGCCTAGTCTACAGAGTGAGTTCCAGGACAGCCAGGGCTACACAGAGAAACCCTGTCTTGAAAGCCCAAAAGGGAAAAAAGAAAAACACAATTCTTAGTCCTCTTCCTTCATAGAAGTACTTAATTGGGCACCATTTTCCTTTGAATCCATTGTTTCTTCCTGTAAAGCTATGGTAACTCTTCTAAGAATAAAATAGTTCAATTTTTTTTTGGAAAACTTTATGTATGCATACAATGTATTTTGATCATATTCACCCCCGCTTCTCCCCTTAACTCCTACTTCTATCCCCTACTTCCCATCCCCTCCCAACTTCATCTCTTCCCTTTAAAAAATAACTCACCGAGTCTAATTTGTGCTGCTCATATACTCCCGTGCACGTGTGTGTGCGCGCGCGCGCGCGCGCGCCCCACTGGAGTGCTTGACTTACCATGGGCCACACCTTTGAAGAAAACTAACTCTTCCTCTCCTAGAAGCCACCAACTGTAAATCACCCCTCACTTAGGGATGGGGCCTCATGAGCGCCTCCCCTTACTTTCGAGAATGTTGAGTGATATGGTCATGTATGGGTCTTATGCAGGCAAGCACAACTGCTGTCAGTTCCTGAGTGCAGTGGTCCCGGCATGTCCAGAAGACCCTGCCTCACCTCAGTCCTCCCTGGCCTCTGGCTCTTACCATCTTCCTGTCCCCTCTTCTGTGATGCTCTCTGAACCTTGGAGGGAAGTGGAGTGATGTCCAATTTGTGGCTGAGAACTACACAGACTCTTAGCCTTTGCACTCTGACCAGTTGTGAATTTCTGTGTTAGCTGCCTACACTGCACACACACACACACACACACACACACACACACACACACACACACACACACACACACAAAATCTCTGACACAGTCTGACTAATCTGCGAATATAGAGGTATGAATTTAGAGGGCAGTTTGATGCTATGTCCATTTTAGCAACACAACAGTACTAGGTTCATCCCTTGGGACTAGGACCTCCCCAGTAATGGGTTTGGGGCCAGATTTCCAGTACCAGGCATGTATTTCCTTCTGTGGAGTGGGCCTTAAATCAATCAGAAAGTTGCTAGCTACCCTCACAACCTTTGTGCCACCACTGTACTCATGGGCACACCTTGACATATTGGTCATTATTGTTGTCCACAGAGTTCACAGCTGGATATGACTGTTGATGACCCCCCTCAGCCCCCAGCAGCCTACATAACACCTTTCAGTGCTATGAAAGCTAGCCACTAAGTTGGTAACATCTTAGTCAGTACCAATTTGATTTCTTCACATTCTGTGTCCAAAGTCTATAGTGTCTTTAGCAATAGAGTTTACCATCAAGTTCTGGTAAGCAACTATGCTGTTAGTTTTTTATCAACTTGACACAAACCATATCCACCTGGGAAGAAGAGACTCAATCAGATAGGCCTGTTGGCAAGGCTGTGAGGGCATTTTCTTGATTAATGACTTATCTGGGAAGGCCCAGTCTACTGTGGGCACTGCCAACCCTGGGCACCTGGATTGTATAAAATAAACAAGCTGAGTGATCCATAAAGAGCAAGTACCTGGGTTCCACAGGTACTCCAAATTAATCTCACAAATGCAAAATTCAATGTGATATTTTGTATTTGTGGGTCAAAATGTGATATTTGTCTTTCTGAGTCTGAGTTCCCTCACTCAGTATAACATTCTCCAGGTCCATCTATTTATCTGCAAATCCAAAACTAAATTGTTTTTCTTTCTAGCTGAACAAAATTCCATGTCGTATAGGCACCTCATTTTCCTTATCCATTCATCAGGTGGTGGACATGTAGGCTGTTTCCATGTCCTAGCTATTGCGATTAGAGCAGCTATGAACAGGGATGCGCATGTGTTTCTGTAGTAGGAAATAGAGTCCTTTGGGTATATGCCCAGGAGTGGTTTAGCTGGGTCATATGGCAGATCCATTTCTAGTTTTTTTAGGACTCTCCGCACTGATGTCCATAGTGGCTGTATCAGTCTGCACTCCCACCAACAGTGTATAAGGATTCCATTACCCACATTCTCATGAGCATCTGTTGTCTTTTACTAATTTTTTCCATTTTGACTGGGGTAATATGAAATCTCAAAGTAGTTTTAATTTGCATTTCTCTGATAGCTAAGGACCAAAAAATTAGCATTGTATTTTTTTACTGTTCTGTGCTGTGGAATATTAGATGAAGATGTGTTAATTTGTTTATGCTGTGGAATATTTGTTTAATGATGCAAAGATGTACTGCATTCTTTTATGTTGCATTTGTTTAACTCCATGAAGCTGTGTTACTTTGCCTGTCTAAAACACCTGAGAGCTGAATGGCCAATAGCAAGGCAGGAGAAAGGATAGGCAGAGCTGGCATGCAGAGAGAATAAAGAGGAGGAGAAATCTGGGAAGAGAAGATCGAGCAGGAAAAGGAGGAGAGGAGGACTCCAGGGCCCAACCACCCAGCTACACAGCCACTGAGTAAGAAGTAAAGAAAGGTATATAGAATAGAGAAAGATAAAAGCCCAGAGGCAAAAGGTAGATGGGATAATTTAAGTTAGAAAAGCTGGCTAGAAACAAACCAAGCTAAGTCTGGATATTCAGAAGAAAAAGACTATTTATTTGGGAGCTGGGTGGTGGACCCCCAAAGAGCAAAGTGCAAAGAGTAAGAAAAAAATCAACAGTTCTGTACCTTTTATGAACAATGCATCCCAGAAATCTTTACAAACCAGTTCATAGGAACTTTTTCTTTCCTTCTGTACTTTCTGGGGCTGGGAATTAAACCCAGGGCAATGTGCATAATAGGTAAATGCTCCAGCAGTTATGGAGATGTGCTGTGGGATTATGCTTTTGTAACTGGTTTAATAAAATGCTGATTGACCAGTAGCCAGGCAGGAAATATAGGTGGGATAAGCAGACAAGGAGAATTCTGGGAATAGGAAGGTTGAGTCAGGAGACACCAGCCTGCCGTCCACAGAGCAGCATGTAATGGCACATAGGTAAAGCCACGGAAAATGTGGCAACATATAGGTTAACAAAAATGGGCTGAGTTTAAATGTAAGAGCTAGTCAGTGGTAGGCCTGAGCGAGTGGCTGAGGAGTTTTAATTAATATAAGCTTCTGAGTGATTATTTTCTAAGTGGCTGCAGGTTTCACGGGGCTGGGCAGGACCGGACAAAACTTCAGCTACAGGGATGCACACCCAGGGTCTCTCAATTTTGTCTTTTCTTTTATGTGTGTGGGTGTTTTGCCTGCATATGTGTCTGTGCACTACATTCATGTTTGATTCCTGAGGAGGCCAGAAGAGAGCATCCGATCCCCCAGAACTGGAGTTATAGATGGTTGTGAGACAACTTGTGGATGCTAGGAACTAAACCCAGGTCCTATGCAAGAGCAGCAAGTGCTCTTAACTGCTGAGCAGTTTCTCTGGCCCTTCTTTTTTGCAGCTCTTTAGTATTCCTTTACGTGCATGTACACTAATTTTTTTCATTTTTATTTGTTTATTTTTCTATTATCCGCTTGATAGAGTATAAATTATTATCCTAATAGTGAAATGTTTCATTGAGGCTTGCCCAGTAATTGAGTAAAATCAAAACTTATAAGACACAGTAATCCTAGGGTCCCCCCTGCTATACAGCCTCCCTGGTTCTGTGGGTTGTAGTCTGATTGTTCTTTGCTTTATATCCAGTATCCACTTATGAGTGAGTACATACCATGTTTGTCTTTCTGGGTTTGGGTTACCTCACTCAGGATGATATTTTCTAGTTCCATCCATTTGCCTGCAAATTTCATGCTGTCATTGTTTTTCTCTGCTGAGTAGTACTCCATTGTGTATATGTACCACATTTTCTTAATCCATTCTTCAGTTGACAGGCATCTAGATTGTTTCTAGGTTCTGGCTATTAGAAATAATGCTGCTATGAACATAGTTGAGCAAGTATCTTTGTGGTGTGATTGAGCATTCCTTGGGTATATGCCCAAGAGTGGTATGGCTAGATCTTGAGGTAGATCGATTCCCAATTTTCTGAGAAACCACCATACTGATTTCCAAAGTGGTTGTGCATGTACACTAATTTTTTAATGTTGGGTTACTTCCAACTTCTGGTTATCAAGATGAATAATTTTGCATATGTAACATTTTGCACATTCCCAGGAGTATAATTACTAATTAGTTACTAATTTATGTCATAAATAGAAGGGACTTGGGGAAGAGAAAGAGATAGTAGGGCAAGAGGGGTAGAAGGAAGACAAATATGATCAAAACATGATACATTCATGTGTGCAAATGTCACTGTGAAAAGAATTTATTTTTACAATTAATTTATTAATTATAACAAAATTACTATCTTTAAAAATCTGTTTCAGGGATGCAGGCATATAAACATCACCTGGCTGACAGGGTGAACAGTCTCTGAGGATGCTGCGCAAGATCTCATGCACACACCCCAGCTCCGGAAGATGGGGAACTGCCTCAGATCCCTGACCTTGGATGACATCTCCCTGCTTCACGAGTCTCAGTTCGACCTGGCTAGCTTTGGCGAGGGGACAGAGCCAGATCAGGAGCCGCCACCATATCAGGAACAAGTTCCCGTTCCCGCCTATCATCCAACACCTAGCCAGACTCGGAGCAACTCAGCTGACTGAAGAGGAACAAATTAGAACAGCTCAAAGAATAGGCCTTATACAGCATCTGCCTAAAGGAGTTTACGACCCTGGAAGAGATGGATCAGAAAAAAAGATCCGGGAGTGTGTGATCTGTATGATGGACTTTGTTTATGGGGACCCAATTCGATTTCTGCCATGCATGCACATCTATCACCTGAACTGTATAGATGACTGGCTGATGAGATCCTTCACGTGCCCCTCCTGCATGGAGCTGGTTGATGCAGCTCTGCTCTCATCCTATGAGACTAATTGAGCCAGGGTCTCTCATCGGTCGTCAAGTGAACCATCACTTTTGGTGGTTTTGATCTTTTGTCACTGAGCCCAAAGAGCCAGGGATTAGGAATTAAGATCATGCACAAAAGTTTCTGTGGGAGCCTGTTCTCGGGTTCCTCGTGGCTTTACCCAGCAGGTCCGCATAGAGGATGATTAGACCACGGGCCTAAGTGCAGGTGTCTGGGATGGTCTGCACTTGGCTGTGCTGGGGGAGGAGGTCTTTTGCTCCACCCCTTGGCGTCTCTATAAAAACCCTGGGGCAGAGACAGTCAGGGCCCCTTGGAATAGGTTCCAGGCCCTCTCGAGGCTATCCTTTATTTTCTATCTGTTCATCTCCGCGATATTCTCCGCAATAAATCCTTCTATCTAATATTTCCTGCTGCTCCCACTCAAGAAAACTCTGGGGAACTGTGGGGGTGGTTGGGTAAACGCCCCACAAGTTTCCTAAAAATTCCTGGATAGCTGCAGATGTTGAGGAAAGTATGTGATATTTTAGAACTTACGGGGGAAAGTAGGATGGATGGTATTTTTATGTAAAGCCTTGACCCAGTGTTTAAAATATAATTGTTATTAGAAAAAAATCTGCCGGGCGGTGGTGGCGCACGCCTTTAATCCCAGCACTCAGGAGGCAGAGGCAGGCAGATCTCTGTGAGTTCGAGGCCAGCCTGGGCTACCAAGTGAGTTCCAGGAGAGGCGCAAAGCTACACAGAGAAACCCTGTCTCAAAAAAACAAAAAAAACAAAAAAAAAAAGAAAGAAAGAAAAGAAAAAAATCTGTTTCAGTAGCCAAGTGTGGGTATAGGCATTTCGTACCACACTTGGGAGGCTTAGACAAGAAGATCACAAGTTCGAGGTCAGCCTTAGCTACACAGACAGACTCTGTCTCAAAGCAAATGGACAAAAAATGTAAAGAATACATTGGAAGCTGGGTATAGTGACACACACTTACAATCCCAGAACTCAGGAAGCTGCTGAATCAGGACTATTGAAAATTCCAGAATAGCCATGGCTACATAGCAAGTTAAAGTCCAACCTGATAAGCTAGTACAGTCTGGATCCTGTAAGCTGTCAAACAGACATACCCAAAAAACTGGGAAGAGAATCAAATGTGGGTGTAGTTCAGTAGCAGATCACATGCTTAGCTTTCTCAAGGCCCTGAGTTCCATCTATAGCACCAAAGGAAAAAATTTAAATGTGAGTAAGACAAGCAGAGATAAAGGAAAAAGAAGGTCCCAGGTAAAAGCGAGCATGAACAGAGCCCAGCTACCTCCAAAAGCTAGCTTCCATGCTTTTGAGATCTTCATAAAATAGAAGAGTGAGAATAAAAATATATCATGAGCGATGATCCCTTTCCTTCCTTCCTTCCTTTCTTTTGTTTGTTTGTTGTTGGTTTGTTTGGGGTTTTTTTGTTTGTTTGTTTGTTTGTTTTCTTTTTTTTCCCCTGAGACAGGGTTTCTCTGTGTAGCTTTGCGCCTTTTCTGGAACTCACTTGGTAGCCCAGGCTGGCCTCGAACTCACAGAGATCCATCTGGCTCTGCCTCCCGAGTGCTGGGATTAAAGGCATGTGCCACCACCGCCCAGCTGTTTGTTTTTTGTTTTGAGACAGAGTTTTTCTATGTAGCTTTGGAGCCTGTCCTGGAACTCACTCTGTAGACCAAGCTGGCCTCAAACTCAGAGATCCACCTGGGTCTGCCTTCTGGGTGCTGGGATTAAAGGAGTGTGCCACCACCACCCGACAAGAAAAATAATTTAATATAAAAGAACAGTGATCAAATCCCATAAATGGTATCAGAAGCAAAAAGATAAGACATAGTCATACCCTTATGTGTTAGAAATGGTTCTGGGGTTCCAAGAAATGACCATACAGTCCAAAGTATTTCAGCAAAGCAAAAAGTTTTATTTCTGCATATCTGTAAATAGCCATGTCAAATCAAGCAAGATAGCACACCAGTGGAGGTCTCAATGGGTTTTTATTCCTAACATAAAGGAGTCCTGTGCTTCACTCTGAATGGGCAGAGCTTGGCTTCACATTCTTAGGTAGTTGACTAACTCCCAATTGCACAGCTGAGAGGCAAAACCAGCTTTATGATGGCAGGCTGAAACTTTGAACACGAACTTTTACCTTAGAAAAATGATGGCTGGAGGAGGGATTTTTGCCGGATGGAGTCTTTACAAATTTCTTTAAAGGTGGAAATTTCTCATTGAACTTTTGGCAGCAAAGACATTACACATTTCCCACATTACAGATAAGAAAAGGCTATCTAGCCAGGGGTGGTGGCGCACGCCTTTAATCCCAGCACTCGGGAGGCAGAGCCAGGCGGATCTTTGTGAGTTCGAGGCCAGCCTGGGCTACCAAGTGAGTTCCAGGAAAGGCGCAAAGCTACACAGAGAAACCCTGTCTCAGAAAAAAAAAAAAAACAAAAAAGGCTATCTACAAAACAAATGAAAACTAGCCAGAGGGTGATGGTACATGCCTTTAATTCCAGTTCTCAGGAGGCAGATGCAGGCCGATCTCTGTGAGTTTGAGGCCACCCTGCTCTACAAAGTGAGTTTCAGGACAGCCAGGGCTGTTACACAAAGAAACTCAAAAACAAACAAAAAAAAGGAAGCAAGAAAGGAAGGAAGGAAGAAAAACTCATTAGTATTTCTTTTTTTTTTTTTTAAAACATTTTTTTTTATTATGTATACAGTATTCTGCCTGCATGTGTCCCTGCAGGCCAGAAGAGGGCACCAGATCTCATTTCAGATGGTTGTGAGCCACCATGTGGTTGCTGGGAATTGAACTCAGGACCTCTGGAAGAGCAGTCGGTGCTCTTAACCACTGAGCCATCTCTCCAGCCCTCATTAGTATTTCTAACTGAGCTCAGAGAGATTAGAAATGCTACCAGATGGAAGGGGACAATGTAAATCAGAATGAGAAATATTCAGAAACTATGTAGTCCAACTCATGAACACACTAAACACCAAATAAAAAGCCATTTAAAAATGCAGACTTAACTACAAGGAAAGTAAGAACCAGTAAACACAACTGATGAGTGGCTTGGAGAAACAGATGAAAAGAAGGACAGTTGTGAAGATTAGGAAGACATGAAAAAACTTCTGGTTTCCACGTGGAGGACATGTAAGGAACTAAAAAACTTTCATCTTCACCACAAGAAAACACCGAGCAAACAAATTTATGAATGAACTTGTAGAGGGGCCCCAAAACAGCTGCCATGACAGGCTTAGAGGCCCAGACACAGCTTCTGTGACAGGCTTACTGGCAGGCAACACCCAGACCAGAAAAAGCCATAAGCTGATACCACCCAGGGATGGGGAAATATCTAACATCCCAAACATTCCAACCGTTAGACAAGATGTCCCTGACTCTAGCACACACCTATTTTTGTTTTATAGATACCCCTAGACAAATGTCAGCCAATCAGGGAAATCCCCTCACCCCAACCTCTGCTATGATAAAAACCCCACCCTGCCTGGGCTCTGGGCTCTCTGCTCTCACCGCTGCATTGGACAGATAGAGACCAAGCTCGGAGCTTGAAGATAATAAAGGCTCTTTGCTTTTACATACGGGGTTTGGTCTCCATGGTGGTCTTTTGGGGGTTCCTGGATCTGGGCATAGCAAACTCATCTGAGAACAA
This sequence comes from Peromyscus eremicus, assembly GCF_949786415.1. Taxonomy (NCBI): domain Eukaryota; kingdom Metazoa; phylum Chordata; class Mammalia; order Rodentia; family Cricetidae; genus Peromyscus; species Peromyscus eremicus. Next base: position 16,818,682 of record NC_081439.1, on the reverse strand, counting down.
ACATTACAGGACAGATCAGATTCCTGAAATTTGGAGAGACTATGGGGACACACAGGAACAGAACATTTGCTTAAATGAGGCTAAACACACAGGAACAAGAATTTTTGATGAGTTTTTGGAGCTGAGTACAGGCCAGGGAAGAAGTGGAGGGCTTGCGGAGGTGGATGTTAAGGGGAGTGTATGAGTTACTTTTCTGTTGTGATAGAATACCTTGATCAAGGGCCTAGAAATTAAAAGCACATGCAGAGGACCCGAGTTTAGTTCCCAGTGCCCACATTTAGTGGCTCACACTGTAACTCCAGTTCCAGGGGATCTTATTGTTAGCATCCTGCCCTCACTCCTCCGGGTCTGGCATCTTACATCATCAGTGGGCACAGGTGACTGCGTACTGCCGAGTGGTCACGTAATCCCCGTCTTAAAAAGCTGGACCCAGACCCCCACACTCTTTCTGTGTTTCCTTTCTGTGCGCTCTCTCTCTCTCTGCTCCCGCCATCTTCCCTTTCTCTCCAGGCCTGGCTTCTTTCTAATAAAGCTCTTTCTAACTCTGGTAGTCGTGGCTGTGGCCTGTGACTTTTCCACCGGTAACCAGCACCATTTTACTATCACTGATGCCCTCTTCTGACCTCTGTAGGCATGAAACACATATGTCATGTATATACATACACGCAGACAAAACACACATACACATAAATTAATATAAAAAATGCAAAACACCATGGCCAAGGCAACTTATAGAAGGAAGAATTTAATTGGGTTTATGGTTCCAGAGAGATAAGAATTTATCATGGTAGGGGGGCATAGCGGCAAGTGATAAGAACAGGAAGCTAAGGGCTTAAATCTCAACTGCAAGAATGAAGCAAAGGCCGGGCGGTGGTGCACGCCTTTAATCCCAGCACTCGGGAGGCAGAGCCAGGCGGATCTCTGTGAGTTCGAGGCCGGCCTGGGCTACCAAGTGAGTTCCAGGAAAGGCGCAAAGCTACACAGAGAAACCCTGTCTCGAAAAACCAAAAAAAAAAAAAAAAAAAAAAAAAAAGAATGAAGCAAAGAGAACTGGAGAGCTTGAGGCTTTTCACTTGCAAAGTCGGCCTCTGGTGGTGATCTTCCTCCAACAAGGCCTCACCTCCTAAACTTCTCCAAACAGAGTCATCAGCTGGGGACCAAGTGCTCAAATATTTGAACACATGGGGAACATTCTCATTCCACCACTCCAGGAACGTCCTCGGCTTTGCAGGATTATAGTCCAAGAATACCACTAGGCATGCACAAGGCTTAGGAAAGTCTGGAGAAAGCCTGCTTCCTGGCTGGAGGGGAAAAACAGCAACCATGATGTCACAGAAAGCACCTGTCACTCTTGGAGAACAGAAGGCTGAATTTGAAGGGGAAGATGTAAGACCTTTGGTCTCTTCTTCTTCTTCTTTTTTTTTTTTTTTTGAGGTGGGGTTTCTCAGTGTAGTTTTGGTGCCTGTCCTAGATCTTGCTTTGTAGACCAGGCTGGCCTTGAACTCAAAGAGATCCACCTGGCTCTGCCTCCCGAGTGCTGGGATTAAAGGCAGTATTTCCACCCGGCACCGGAAATACTGTTTCTGATATCAGCAAAGGAAGCAGTAGCAGCAGCAACAGGGTAAATCAATTTGGTAGCAAGAGGAAAGGCCAAGTAGGAAAAGGCAACCTTTTCTTCTTCTTGTCCTGATCCCTTTAAAAAAATCTGGGCCCGCGGGGCGGTGGTGGCGCATGCCTTTAATCCTAGCACTCAGGAGGCAGAGGCAGTCGGATCTATATGAGTTCGAGGCCAGCCTGGTCTCCAAAGAGAGTTCCAGGAAAGGTGCAAAACTACACAGAGAAACTCTGTCTTGAAAAACAAAAAAAAAAAAAAAAAAAAAATCTGGGCTGATACCAGAAGTTGCCACCCACATTTAGAGTGAGTCTTCCCACATCAATTAAGATCATTCCCTAATTGAACCCCCCAATCAGGTGATTCTAATGTGACAAGTTGACATTAAGACCAACCATCACAGCGTCAGATGCCATGAAGCTGGGGTCACAGGCAATTGTAAGCTGCCTGATTCAGGTGCTGAGAACTGAACACAGAGTCCATAGAACAACGGCTCTCAACCTGTGGGCTGCGATCCCTTTGGGATCAAATGACTTTTTTCACAGGGGTCGCCTAAGACCATCAGAAAACACAGGTGTTTACATTATGATTCATAACAGTAGCAAAATTAGTTATGAAGTAGCAACAAAAAATAAATTTATGGTTGGGGGGTCACCACAACATGAGGAACTGTATTAAAGGGTCACAGCATTAGGAAGGTTGAGAACCACTGCTCTAGATGAACAGAAAGTACTTTGAACTGCTGAGCCATCTCTTCAGCCCCTCGCCCCCAAATTAATTTTTAAGTGTCTCTTTGCAAGACTAGATGTACAAGTTGTTTTGGGAGTCTGTATTCCAAGTTGTGAAATCTCGAAGGCAAACAAGAGAACATTTCATAATATAGTGACTGGCTCACTCCATTTTCTGTTACTTTAACAAGCTATCAGGGACTGGGTAATTTACAAAGAATAGCTTATTTGGCTCATGATTTTAGAAGGTAGGAAGTCCAAGAACATGAGACCACAATCTGTTTAATGTCTTCATTTTGTTGTTGTTGTTGTTGTTGTTGTTTGTTTTTCGAGACAGGGTTTCTCAGTGTAGCCTGGCTATCCTGGAACTCACTTTATAGACCAGGCTGGCCTCAAACTCACAGAGATCCTCGTGACTCTGCCTCCCTAGTGCTGGGAATAAAGGTGTGAGCTACCACTGCCTGGCCATTTAATATCTTTTGAAGGCCTTCCGGCTGCTGTATCATGACATGGCAAGACAGAACAAATATGCTAGCCTGAGTCTCTCTTCCTCCTCATAAAGCCACTAAAGCTCTCCTGGGGGCTCACTGTCATGACTTCATCCAATCAGAATTACCTCCTAAAGGCCTGACCTCAAAATGCATGAACATATGAATCAGGGATTAAGTCTCCCACCATGATCTTTTAGGGGACACATTCATACCATAGCAGAGATATTAGATGTTTGTAGTTTCTGTGCACAAGCTACAATGACTCTGAGCTGTTTTAGGTCCTTTGTAGCGGTGACTGTATCTTTAATCTGTTTGAGAGTCTCTGTGCTGTGGTATGTGGTGTAGGGAAAAGGGGCCAGTGAAAGAAATCCACTCTGGCCCTGAAACCAGAGCCAGTGAAAGAAACCCTCCCTGGCCCTGGAACCAGACCCAAATCTGCCCCTGGCCAACTCAGCACGAAACCAGCCAATCCCTGAGCACAAAAATCTAGCCAATCTGAGCTTCTCCCAGATCAAGGGGATTGAAACCCAACCATTTCCCACTCTGAGAATCTTTTCCCCGGAAAAACTCCACCCTTAAGAAGCCCTGTATAAGCCCTGTGCCTGATCAGTTTGCTGCTGCCTTTTTCTACCCTGGCAGAGGCAACCACTCTCCTGGATTCCTCCCTCCCAATAAATCTCTTGAATGATCTCGCTGGAGCAGAGATGGAGCCTGGGCAGGGCGAACCGAGCAGAGCGGAACAAGGTTGTAACAATTTTCGCTGGGGAAACCTTCCCCTAGAGGAGCACAGTTGTTACACTCCTGGGGGACCTGAGCAGAAATGTAACAGTAACAACTTCGCTGGGGAAACCCTCCCCTACTGGGGCAGAGTTGTTAAATTGGGGAAACTTTTCCCTGGAGCCGGGCTGTAAACTGCTGCGCTTACAATGACTTAGTGGATTATTCCTTGGCTCCTGACTGCCGGGCTCCCTTTCCATTGGAGCTGCAATGCTTACATGTGGTATCTGAGTTACTTGGGTCTTTTTTCCATAGAGTGCCATACCTAGCATTAAAATAATTTTTGCTTCCTGTCGCGGCCGCCATCGGAGAGCAGCAGCCATGGCCCTGCGCTACCCCATGGCCGTGGGCCTCAACAAGGGCCACAAGGTGACGAAGAACGTCAGCAAGCGGAGACACAGCCGGCGCCGCGGGCGCCTCACCAAGCACGCCAAGTTCGTGCGGGACATGATCCGGGAGGTGTGCGGCTTCACGCCCTACGAGCGGCGCGCCATGGAGCTGCTCAAGGTGTCCAAGGACAAGCGCGCTCGAGTTCATCAAGAAGAGGGTGGGCACGCACATCCGCGCCAAGAGGAAGCGGGAGGAGCTGAGCAACGTGCTGGCCGCCATGAGGAAGGCCGCGGCCAAGAAGGACTGATCTCCCACCCCCAATAAACGTTGCTACCGCGCAGAAAAAAAAATTTTAACCTCAAAACTTTATTGGTTTGAGAGGTTGGTACCCCCAAACCCTGTGGTTCAGTATCTGAGGATACAGTGATTATATTTATTGGGCTGGGTGTGGTGGTGCATCGTTTTAATCCCAGCACTTGGGAGGTAGCAGGAGGTGGATTTCTATGAGTTTGAAGCCAGTCTCTGGTCCATATAGTGAGTTCCAGCCCAACCAGGGCTACATAGTGAGACTCTATCTCCAAAAAAATGTTTGCTTATTTATTTATTGTGTGTAGGGGCTGGAGACATGACTCAGCAGTTAAGAGGGCACATTATTCTTCTAGAGGACCTGAGTTTGATTACTAGTGTCCACATTGGGTTGCTCACAATCATCTGTAACTCCAGCTCCAGGAGATCCATTGCTCTCTTTTGGTCTCTGCAGACACTGGACTTACACTCACACAGACATATATATATATACACATAATTTTAAAAATATTTATTGTATTTGTATGTGCCACAATGTGTATGTGTAGGTCAGAAAACTAGCAAGAATTGGTCCTCTCTTTCCGCTCTGTAGATTAGGCTTGATGCAAGCACCTTTAGAGACTGACACATCTGCTGGGCGGTGGTGGCTCATGCCTTTAATCCCAGCACTCGGGAGGCAGAGGCAGGCGGATCTTTGTGAGTTCGAGGCCAGCCTGGGCTACAGAGCGAGATCCAGGAAAGGCTCAAGGCTACACAGAGAAACCCTGTCTCGAAAAACAAAAAACAACAAAAAAAGAGAGACTGACACATCTCAGTGACTTTCTCCTAGCCTTGTGTAGCCCATGTCCTGTGGCTATGTTGTTTTGAACATTTTTTTTTTTGAGACCAGGGTCTTGATCATTAGTCCTGGTTGGCCTGGAACTTGCCCTATCCCTTCCCCAGTGTCCTGAGAGTTGGGGTTACAAGTGTGCACTCCCACACCTGGGCAGTCTCTGCACTTTTAGAGGATCTGTGTCTAATAGCATTCAATAAAGAGATAGGAATACCGAAGAAAACACAAACAGAAATAAAACGTGCCACAAAAAAAAATTCAGTGAGTCTAACAAAACGGTCAGTGGAAAGTCACACCAATAAAAAGGACCAAGTAGAAAGCAGACTATCAAGGCCTCACGATAAAGTAGAGGAATGGGGTCACTCAGTCAAAGAAAGTAGTTAAGAAGGTGATTTTGTGAAGGTTGGCTTTTTATGTGTCTCTCTCTGCGTCTTTGTGGGTGAATACCATGTGTGTACAGGTACCGGTGAGAGCCAGAGGAGGACATCAGAGTTCTTGGAGCTGGTGTCAGAGGTGGCTGTGAGCCACCTGATGGAGGTGTTGGGAACTGAGCATGGATCTTCTGAAGGATCAGTACGTGCTCTTAAGCACTGAACTATCTCTCCAGCCCCACCCCCACCCCAATAATAAAAAACTTAAAAACCAGTGAACAGAGCATGCAGGCTCTTTAGAGCACTATGAAAAGACAAAGCCTATGAAACAAGGGCCTCAAAAAAGGAAAAGAAATCCAGATCAAAGGCACAGTAAATAGTTTCAATAAAATAAGAGAAGAAAATTTATTTTATTCTATGCATATGAATGTTTTGCCTACATGTATGTATGTGCACCATGTGTGGGTCTGGTACCTAAAGATGTCAGAAGAGGGAGCTGGATCTCCTGGAATTGGAGTTACAGATGGTTGTGAGCCACCATGTGGGTCCCAGGAATCAAACACAGTCCTTTGTAAGAGCAGGTCAGTGCTCTTAAATGTGAGCCATCTCTCCAGCCACCTTAAAAAACATGGAGTCCAGTTTGTGTTGGCTGACTACAGACCATGGAAACTGCCCTAGAATGTGTTTGATATACCCAGTGTCACTCCATTGAAGAAAATGGATTTTTCCCTCTCCCAGCAGGTTATCAATTGTGAATAGTTCCTTGGCTAGGAGTGAGACAGCCAAACTTGGTAATGTGTAAGAGTTCCCCTGATGGTACTGGTTTTGAAGGCATGAAGGGGTCATGGAGAGCAGCTGGGGAGTGGTACTGTGTGGCAGGGCTGGAGTTCCTGAAGAGAAACCAGGGGAGAGACCATTGATGAAGGTCAGCCTTAGTTGTAGTAGAAGTCCCAGGATGGAAGGGGTCATGAAAAGAAGCTGAGGCTGGCACCAGGTATCAGGGTCAGAGTCCCTTAAGAGAGCCCAGGAAAGGCTATTGGTAAAAGCGCAGCCCAGTTGCAGCTGGAGACCCCAGCATTTTCGAGATGCCAGTACCACGGGACCACTGCCAAGGACAGCGGCAGCCCTAGAGTGGAGCTGGCCTGGACCTAGAAGACAAGCTGTGTGTGTGGCAAAGGACAGAGCCAGAGAAGTGACCCAAGAACTTTGGGGGAATCCAGAAGATCGTGAGTGAATCGCAGACATTGGACACTGAGTTATTTATACTATTGAACTTTGGTTTTGCTTTGATTTAATTATAACTGTGTCCTGGTTCTTCCCTCTTGAAATAAAGATTTAACTTACTTCTGGCTTTACAGGAGCCCACAGTTGAGAGACTTATAGCTTTTAAAGAGACTTTGCAATTTTAGGGAGACTTTGGATATTTTAAAGAGACTCAACTTTTAGCTAAGTGATGGTGGCACACACCTTTAATGCCAGCACTGGGAAGGCAGAGGCAGATCTCTGAGTTCGAGGTCAGCCTGGTCTACATAGCAAGTTCCAGGACAGCCGAGGCTACACAGAGAAACCCTGTCTGGAACCCCACTCCCTAAAAAAAGAGACTGAACTTTCAAGGTGTTTGAAGTTTTAAAGACTAGGAATTTTAAAGTTTGGAATATGTTTTATATTGTGGTATTGAGGAAATGAAAGGTTGTAGTTTAATAGTGATGTGTTTGTGTGTCAAATTGATAGAGGGTCAACTGTATTGTCTGGTTTATATCATCTTGATACAAGCTTGAGTCATTTTGGAAGAGGAAACCCCAATTGAGAAAATGCCCCCATCAGACTGGCCTTTTCTTAATTAGTGACTGATATAGGAAGGTCCATATCATTGTGGTGGTGCTATCCCTGGGCTGCTGGTCCTGGGTTCTATGAGAAAGCAGGTTGAACAAGCCACAGGAAGCAAGCCAGTAAGCAAAACTCCTCCACGTCCTCTGCATCAGCTCCTGCCTCCAGGTTCCTGCCCTGTCTTAATTCCTGTCCTGATGTTCCTCAGTGATAGACTGTGATATGAAAGTGTAAGCCAAATAAACCTTTTCCTACCCAAGTTGCTTTCGTTCATGGTGTTTATTACAGCACTGGAAATCTTGGACACTACCTAAACTCAGTGGGTATTCTAAGCTTATTGTTTATTTGTTTGGGGGGTTTTGTTTTGTTTTGTTTTTCAAGACAGGGTTTCTCTGTATAGCTTTGGAGCCTGTCCTGGAACCTACTCTGTAGACCAAGCTGGCCTTGAACTCACAGAGATCCGCCTGCCTCAGCCTCCCGAATGCTGAGATTAAAGGTGTGCGCCACCGCCCAGGTTCAGTGGGTATTCTAAATGAAACACACATATTAAGGCATAAAAGCTAACATCCACATATAAGAGAAAACATGATATTTGTCCTTTCGAGTCTGGGTAATCTCACTCGGGATGATTGTTTCTAGCTCCATCCATTTATCTGAGAATTTAATAATTTCATTTTTGTTAACAGCTGAATAATACCACATGTTGTAAATATACTACATTTTCAGTATCTATTCTTCAGTTAAAAAACATCTAGACTATGTCCAGTTTCTAGCTATTGTGAACAGAGCAATAGTGAACATAGATGAGCAAGTATATCTGTACCAAGATGTTGATTCTTTTGGGTATATATTATATATAGCTGCTTCTTTGCACCAAATAATGGTGTCCTTTGCAACACAGAAGCTTTTCAGCTTCAGGATGTCCTATTTATTAATAGTTGATCTTAATACCTATGCTATCGGTGTTATGTTCAGAAAGTCCTTTCCTGAGCCAATGAGTTTAAGCCTATTTCTCTTTCTCTTCTACCAGGGTCAGTGTATCTAGTCTTACGCTTAGATCCTTGATCCATTTGGAGTTGAGTTTGGTACTGAGTGATAGATATTGATCTATTTTCATTATTCTACAGGCAGTTATCCAGTTTCACTGGATAGTTTTTTTTTTTTTTTTTTTGGAAGATGCTGTGTATTTTTTGGTTTATCAAAGATCAGGTATCTGCCTTGCTCACCCCTGATAAAGCAGGGAGGAGTTTGGTCCTACCTCAACTGAATGCACCAGGCTTAGCTGTCCTCCCCTGGGAGAACTTGCCCTGTTGGAGGAGGGGATGAGGGACCGGGTCGGGGAAGGTGGGGGGGGGGAAGAATGGGGAGGAGAGATGAGGGGGGTGGTCTGTGGTTGGTATGTAAAATGAATTTAAAAAATTTTAAGAAAAGATCAAGTGTCTTTAGGTGTATGAACTTATGTCTGGGCCTTCAGTTCTATTCTACTGATTAATATGTCTGTTTTTATGCCAGTACCTTGAACAGCTTATTTTCCAATGGAGTCTTTAAAAGCCGGAAAGTTTCAGACTGGTGTTCCACAAGTCTGAAAGACCACAGATGCCAACTATTGTGGTTTAAATGAGAATGGTCTTATAGGCTCATATATTCGATACTTGGTCCCTAGCTGGTGGAAATGTTTGGGAGGGATTGGGAGATGTGGTCTTGTTAGAGGGAGTGTGTCACTGGGGGCAAGCTTTGCAGGTTCAAAAGATTCCTTCCATTCTCAGTATCCTCTTTGGTCGGCAAGTGGAAAGTGCCAAGACATTTCACCTCCCCCCTCAGATCCTATCAACCATTAACTACATATAAAGCCTTGGAGAAGAAGTGGGATGCCATCTCCTTCCCATGACAGGGTGTTGATAGGCCCAATCTTATGCAGATCTTGTACAGATATCCACAACTGCTGTGGGTTCAAAAGCCATATCATGCCTGGAAATCAGCAATCCACACTTCTTTCCCTGTTTCTCCAACTCTCACATTTTTTGGTCTGTCTTAGTTAGCGTTTCTCTTGCTGTGATAGAATACCATGACCAAAAGCAACATAAGAAGAAAAGGGTTTGTTCCAGCCTATGCTTCCACATTAGAGTCCATCACTGAGGGAAGTCAGGACAGGAGCTCACATAGGGCAGGAACCTGGAGGCACGAGCTGATGCAGAGGCCATGGAGGGGTGCTGCTTACTGGCTTGCTGCCCATGGCTTGCTCAGCTTGCTTTATTATAGAACCCAGGACCACCAGTCCAGGGGTGGCATCACCTACAATGGCCGAGGCCCTTCCATATCAATTACTAAAATTAAGAAAATGCAGCCAGAAAAAAAAAAGAAAAAAGAAAATGCAGCCAGGCAGTGGTGGCATGTGCCTTTAATCCCAGCATTCAGAAGGCAGAGGCTGACATATCTCTGTGAGTTCAAGGACAGCCTGGTCTACAGAATTCCAGGATCTCACTCTGACACTCCCAAGACTGCCAATAAAGTTTGCTTTGAATCAGAGGGCTGAGTTAGCTACTAGCTGACCAAAACTAGCCATAGAGGTTTTGGAGGACTGAGGACATATAGAGAGACACAGGAAGTAGTACGGTAGGGCTTAGAAAGATTCTCAGCCCTTTTGGATTGAGGAAGGAGAGAGAGAGGAGGTCACTAGTTGCTTTTCTGGTGGTTCTCTGATCATTCAGGTTATCCTGATATCTGACTCCCAACTTTTTATTGATAAAGAATAATTAAATAAATGCTTCACTACAGGCTTGCCTACAGGCCAATCTTTTAGAGGCATTTTCTCAATTGAGAGCCCCCTTTCCCAAATGGCTCTAGTTTACGTCAATTTGACATACTATTAGCCACAACACTGTTCCTTCTTCAATGTTCCCTGAGCCTTAGAGGGGATGATATCCCATTTATAGCTGGGTATCCAACAGCCATTTATTCTCTGTACTTTTACTAGTTAGGAGTCTGCGCAATCACTACTGACCACTACGAAAAGAAACTTCTCTGATAAAGCTGACAGCATCACTACTATAGGCATAAGCATAGTTATTTAGAAGGTGGTTGATAGGGACATCATGTCCATTTAGCAAAGTAACAGCAGTAGCTTCCCCACCAGGGCCTATGACCTCCCCCTCCCCCGCCCCCGCCCCGGCCATGAGCTTTTGACTGGGTTTACAGTATTAGACATCAATTCTTTCCTGTGGAGCCGACGGCAACCCAGTGAGAAAGCTTGCCACACGCCTGCCACTATGGCGCCGATGGCCTCATCTTGCCTGGTCGGTTAGTGTTGCACACAGGGTTCAAAGACTGTAGAGAATTCTCACTCAGCAGTCTGCGTAACATCCGTCACGGAGGGTTAGCCAGCAGGGAAGACACTGCCAGGCATGTCACGTGACTAAGCACGTGTTGTCTCCAGCAACAGGATCTTACTGTCTAGTTCTGGTGGGCAACCAACAACAATGACAATTACTTACGTTATTTGGGGGGTCTCAGAAGCCTCCATAACAACTCATAAGAAGTCGCCCACCTTTGGCACTGGGGTTTTTGTTAAATAACCTATAGTTTTGGGGAGTAGCTTTATCCACCCATACAGAGTATGGGAACTCTGCTCAAACTCTCTTTAAAAAACTTTTATTTCTTAGGGCTGGAGAAATGGCTCAGTGGTTGAGTACTGGCTGCTCTTCCAGAGGACCTGGGCTCAATTCCCAGCACCCACATGGCAGCTCACAACTGTCTATAACTCCAGTTCCAGAGGATCCCACACCCTCACACAGACAAGACATCAATGCACATAAAATAAATAAATCATTAAAAATTTTATTTCTTGATTAGCTTATCCAGTATGAGATTTCCTTGTGTCTGTCTCATATAGCATTAGCTTCGGTTACCCTCGCCCATCTCTCTACCCACTCCCCCTTGCTGGAACCCTCCCACTCCCAGTTATCCTCCTTTCCATTTGCATATCGCATGTATTCCACTGCTCCCGCTTAAAGAACATTTTTCTCCCCTCATGGGCTCCTTTACAGTTTTCTGAGCTCTATACACACCCACTCCTACAGAAACGCACATATAAAAGCCAGAAGCTAGGATCTACAGATAAGAGAGAACATGTGCTGTTTGTCTTTCTGAGACTGAATTACCCCACTTAATATAATCTTTCCCATCTGTTTTCCTCCAAATTTCATTTTTCTTTGTAGCTCAATAAAATTCGGTTATAGGCTGGGGATGTGGCTCAGCTGATAAAGTTCTTGCCTATCATGCATGAAGTTCTGGGTTTGAGCCCCACCATATAAAACCAGGGGTGATGACACCACGAAACCCCAGAACTCGAGAGATAGAGGCAGATGGATCAGAAGTTCATGTTTATCCTTACCTACATATTGACATAGTGAGTTTCAGCTCAACCTGGGCTACAAGAGACCCTTCCTCAAAAAAGTCCATTGTGTATATGTACTGTTCCATTTTCTTGCTAGTACAAATAGAGCAGTGGTAAACATGGGTGTGCAAGTATTTCTGTAGAATATAAAGTCCTTTGGGTACATGCCCAGAAGTGGTATATCTGGGTCATATAGAATTTCTATTTTTAGCTTTTTTAGAAACTTCCGTGCTGATTTCCATGATAGCTGTACCGGTTTGCCAGTCAACAGTGTATTTGTGGGTTCTTCTATCCCTACATATTCACTAACATTTGTTTTCTTTTTCTTACATTAATTGTATTGATTTATTACAATCATGATATTATGTCCTGATACTACTGTTTGTTTGTGGGGCTTTTCCATCACACAAAACAAAAACTCTGTACTTAGGAAATTATTGCTCTATATTCCTTTCTTCTCTATCTTGAGATAACGTCTAATCTTTCTGTCTCTATGAATTTGTATATTCTATATATTTCATGTAATACAATTCTATAGTATTTGTCTTTTTTTAATGTAAAAACATTGTATGTACAACCGCAGGAGAAATAATACACAGATAGCTTGAACATAAAAACAGGTTATAATTCAAAAATCCAGGATTATTTGAAACTGGAAAATATTTTCTCTGTAGAAAATAGTAAAAATGATATTTCCCAATAAGCCCTTTTAAGCGAAATAATAGCTGAATTATACATATAAATATTGATTAGATTCTGGGATACAGAAGAAACCTATCTTCATCTGTTCAGAGAGCTATGTTTTACTTAAGTTGTGTAAGTGAGATTCCTATTCATCTTCCCCTCCACTGTTTGATTTACGGCAGACATTTTTCTATAGGCTAATCCATAATCTAAAAAGATTTTAGCCTCCCCTCCTGAAAGTACAGCCAGCATATTCTTTCATCAGCTTGATACGGTATAAATTCTTATCCTAATAGTGAAATGTTTCACTAAAGCTTGCCCAGTGATTGGGCAAAACCAAAACTTGTTATAAGCCACAGTCATCCTAGGGTCCCCCCTGCTAGGTAGCCTCCCTGGGTCTGTGGGTTGCAGTCTGATTGTCCTTTGCTTTATATCTAGTATCCACTTATGAGTACATACCATATTTGTCCTTCTGAGTCTGGGTTACCTCACTCAGGATGATATTTTCTAGTTCCATCCATTTGCCTGCAAATTTCATGATGTCATTGTTGTTCTCTGCTGAGTAGTACTCCATTGTGTGTATGTACCACATTTTCTTAATCCATTCTTCAGTTGACGGGCATCTAGGTTGTTTCTGTTCTGGCTATTACAAATAATGCTGCTATGAACATAGTTGAGCATGTGTCCTTATGGTATGATTGAGCATTCCTTGGTATATGCCCAAGAGTGGTATGACTGGGTCTTGAGATAGATCGATTCCCAATTTTCTGAGAAACCGCCATACTCATTTTCACAGTGGTTGTACAAGTTTGCATTTCCACCAACAGTGGAGGAGTATTCCCTTTGCTCTGCATCCTCTCCAACATAGACTGTCATTAGTGTTTTTGATCATAGCCATTCTGACAGGTGTAAGGTGGTATCTCAGAGTCGTTTTGATTTGCATTTCTCTGATGACTAAGGATGTTGAGCAATTCCTTAAATGTCTTTCAGCCATTTGAGATTCTTCTGTTGAGAATTCTCTGTTTAGCTCTATAACCCATTTTTTAATTGGATTGTTCAGTATTTTGATGTCTAGTTTCTTGGGTTCTTTATATACTTTGGAGATCAGCCCTCTGTCAGATGTGGGGTTCGTGAAGATTTTTTTTCCCATTCTGTAGGCTGTCTTTTTGTCTTATTGACCATGTCTTTTGCCCTACAAAAGCTTTTCAGTTTCAAGAAGTTCCATTTATTAATTGTTGCTCTCAGTGTCTGTGCTACTGGTGTTATATTTAGGAAGTGGCATTTGTTTTCTTGATGATAGCCATTCTGATGGGGGTGAGACAGAATCTCAAAGTAGTTTTAATTTGCATTTTCCTGATGGCTAAGGATACTGAGCACTCCAAAAACTATTGGTCTTCTATGTTTCTTCTGAGAACTCTCTGTTCAGTTTTTGTTTAGATTTTTGGTGAAGAGGTCAGGTGTGGTTGCACACATCTGTAATTCCAGCACTTGGGAAGTGGAGACAGGAGGATCAGGAGTTCAAGGTCAGCCTCAGCTACATAGAAAGTTTGAGGCCAACCTGATCTACATGAAATCCCCTCTCAAAAGTACAACAGTAAACAAATGTCTTTCATCTATTGTTTTTCTGTTGTCAGCATTTTATGTAGAGATCATTAAAGTCCTAAAACATCTTCAAAAATAGTTGTATCCAGTACGCTGGAAGCTTCCTCACTGCCAGGTAGCTTTCATTGTGCCATAAGGTGCTATGCAGGTTGCTGGGGAGACAAGGTATCAATGGTCTTGCCCAGCTATGAGCCGTACATACCAATGTCAACCTGCCAGGCAAGATTCTCCGACATGTACAAGAGTGCTGCTGCTGCTATGAATTGGATTGGAAACCCTATGAATTGGATTTGAAACCCGATCCATAGGCAGAAATCCATGCCTGGCTCAATGGTTAAGAGTGTGTGTGTACTACTCGCCAGGTGTTGGTGGCCCATGTCTTTAATCCCAGCATGGGTGAGGCAGGCAGATCTCTGTGAGTTCAAGGCCAGTCTGGTCTACAGAATGAGTTCCAGGACAGCCAGGGCTACATAGAGAAACTCTGTCTTGAAAAAGTAAAAAATAAAATAAAATAAAAAAGAGTGTGTACTAGTCTTATAGAGGACTTAAGTTCCCAGCACTCATGTTAGTCTGCTCATAGCTATGTGTAACTTTAGCTCCAGGATGATCCCATGTCTCTGGACTCCATCAGCACCTGAACTCATGTGCACATACCCATGCACAAACACACAGACACACAGGGAGAGAGGGGGGGGGAGGGGAAAGAGAGGGAGGGAGTGAAAGAGACTGGATGCACACACATACATAATTAAAAATAAAACAAATCTTAAAAAAATAGGGAAGAGAGATCAGGCCATAAGAGGGAACTTAAAACTATTGTTTAGCTAAACTGACTTGGTATCAATCTCCCTTCTAAATATTTATGTTTCTACCCATAGACAAATGTTACTCTCAGCTTCCATCACAGAAGCCTTTCCCCAGTGAATGGTGGTGAATGAAAAGACGTGTGGTTACATAACGTACTGAGAGTAAGTGATAGTTGAATGCTCAGCCCTAATCAAAACATTTACACCATCCCCTCTAAAACTAATGGAACATTGCAGAAGAGGAGGCAGAAAGAACGTAAGAACCAGAAGATATGGAGAAGCGATACAAAATGGCATCTTCTGGGCAGGACACGGCTATTGCAATCACAAACTCAGAGCAGTTGCAGATGACTGCAGGCATGGCTGGAGGAGAGGCTCAGGGGAACCTTACCTCCCATTGCTGACCTGTTTGCTGATAGATTTAAGGAGAGGGGTAGTCAGTACATTCAGTTGTGTACCCGTTGGTGACCACATCAGGCTCCAATAGATAATTTCAATCCAATGGCCACACAGACGGCCCTGGTTAAACTAAAGGAGTCATTAAACAAAACCCAAAGTCATGAATCTGGGAAAGGGACTGGTAGAGATGGAGAGGGGAATAATAGGAATGGGAGGGAGATAAGAGAGGACTGAGAGAGCATCATCAGAATGCATCATGTATACATACAAAAGTATCAAAAGCTAAATGAGCACAGGAAACCAGTCAATTCTAATATAAATTGCAAGGTATAAATGGCTAATTCCATTTGTCAGCTTGCCTGAGTCATAAAGTGCTTCCTATTCCTGCTACCTGGAGGTCTTTCTTCTAGAGGAATGAATTCTAGAGAGAGAACAGCAGTTCCATTGCCCTAATAATGAAGAATGGAACCCAGCTACTTTGGGTTCCTTGTGCCTGAGTCAATAGGCAAAGACTGGGTGTGGCCTAGAGTGGTTGATCCTGACCACTAAAAGGAGGTAAGGAAGCATATTCTTGAACACAGGGGGTCCCCTAGACTCTAAGGCTTAGAGCATTTCTAAGTGTTTCCACAACTTGTGACTAAGGTCAATGGAAAACCACGAGAGCTTAATCCAGACAGGACTACCAATGGCCCACGTGCTTAACAAATGAAGGCTTGAATTGTTCTAGGTAAAGAACTGAGAGCAGTTGAAAGAATGAGTAGAAGAAGAAGGTAGTTATGAATACTACATTGTAGTTGGTTGTTTTTTACTCTTTGGAGGCCTACCACCCAGCTCCCAAATAAATATACTGAAACTTGTTTTTACTTACAAATGCCCAGCCTTAGCTTGGCTTGTTTCTAGTCAGCTTTTCTAACTATCCTGTTTCTCTTTAACTACATTTTGCCTCTGGGATTTTTAACTTTTTTTTATTCTATGTATCTTTCTTTCCTTCTTACTGTGTGGCTCACTGTGTGGCTGTGTGGCTGTGTGGCTGTGTGGCTATGTGGCTATATGGCTGGCCCCTGGCATCTCCTCTCCTTCTTCTTTTCTAGCTTCTCTCTCTCTCTCTTCCTTAGATTTCTCCTATTTGTTCTCTCTACCCACCAGTCCCATCTATCTCTCTCTCTTGCTTAGCTATTGCCCATTCAACTCTTTATTAGACCAATCAGGTTTTTTTTTTTTCGTTTTTTTTTTAAATTTTTATTTTGCAATACAATTCAGTTCTACATATCAGCCACGGATTCCCTTGTTCTCCCCCCTCCCACCCCCCTCACCTTCCCCCCGCCCGCCCCCCATTCCCATCTCCTCCAGGGCAAAGCCTTCCCCACAGACTGAGATCAACCTGGTAGACTCAGTCCAGGTAGGTCCAGTCCCCTCCTCCCAGGCCGAGCCAAGGGACCCTGCATAGGCCCCAGGTTCAAACAGCCAACTCATGCAATGAGCACAGGACCCGGTCCCACTGCCTGGATGCCTCCCAAACAGATCAGGCCATTCAACTGTCTCACCCACTCAGAGGGCCTGATCCAGTTGGTGACCCTTCAGCCATTGGTTCATATTTCATGTGTTTCCGTTCGTTTGGCTATTTGTCTCTGTGCTTTATCCAACCTTGGTCTCAACAATTCTCGCTCATATAAACCCTCCTCATTCTCGCTAATTGGACTCCCAGAGATCCACCTGGGGCCTAGTCATGGATCTCTGCATCCAGATCCCTCAGTAGTTGGATGAGGTTTCTAGCACGACAATTAGGGTGTTTGGCCATCCCATCACCAGAGTAGGTCAGTTCGGGCTGTATCTCAACCATTGCCAGCAGTCTGTTGTGGGGGTATCTTTGTGGATTTCTGTGGGCCTCTCTAGCAGGGTTTCTCTGTGTAGCTTTGCGTGTTTCCTGGAACTCACTTGGTAGCCCAGGCTGGCCTCGAACTCACAGAGATCCGCCTGCCTCTGCCTCCCGAGTGCTGGGATTAAAGGCGTGCGCCACCACTGCCTGGCCCAATCAGGTTTTTTAGACAGGCAAAGTAACACAGCTTCACAGAGTTAAACAAATGCAATGTAAAAGCATACAATACATCTTTGCATCATTAAACAAATATTCCACAACATAAACAACTGTAACACTAATATTCTACAATACTGCATATAACCAGGAGTTTAGTTACAGAAACAAGGCTTTAAATCATATTTCCTCCTTATTGTGATAAGAGTATATCTATGAATCAGGTATCTTTGTTTTCGTTCCTCTCTCATCTTTATCATTGCCATTGGCTGTATTCATTTTGTATCAGTATTTGTTATAGGATATTAAGAAGAGAACAGGGACTGAACAAATGGCTCAGTGGTTAGGAGCACTGGCTGCTCTTCCAGGGGATCCAGGATCAATTCCCAGTACTCACATGGCAGCTCACAGCTGTCTGTCACTCCAGTTCCACAGGATCTGACCCCTCCTCTGACCTCATCAGGCTCATGGTGCACAGACATGCATGTATGCAAAACATTCATGCACATAAAATGTAATAAAACTATTTTTTGTTAAAAAGAAAGGGAAACATTTGAGAACTTTTCATTTTCTTCTAGGGAGAGGGCAAGCATTTATAATAGAATAGTTATAACATGATAAAACACTGACCAAAAGCAGCTTGGGGAGGAAAAGGAAGCCAGGGCAAGAGTTCAGGCAGGAACCTGAAGGAAAGAATTGAAGCAGAGGCCATGGAGGAGCCCTGCTTACTGGCTTGCTCCTTTGCTCACAGCTACCTTTCTTATATAGCCCAGGTCTATCTGTATAGGGATGGCACTGCCCACAGTGACCTAGGGCCTCCTACATCAATTAACAATCAAGAGAATACCCACAGACATGCCCACAGGCCAATTTGATAGAGGTTCCCTTTGCCCAGGCATGTCAAGTTGATAAACCAATATTAGCCATCACAGGTGGTTGTCCTTGTCTTTTTTTTCCTCTTTATTTTGGAGGGTGGGAGTTATGGCCTTATTATGTAGCACAGGCTGGTCTCAAACTATCCATCCTTCTTTGGTCTCCCAAGTGCTAGTATTACAGGTGTGTGCGACCACCCCCAATTCTTTATTCTATAATATTTTTGTTGATTATTTGGGAGTGTCATATCATGAACCCCAAGCACATTCGCTTCCCGGTCCTCCCAGGTCTGCCCTCCCTTTGAAACATCCCGCCCCCCGCCAGAAAAAAAGAAGAAAGGAAAAAAAGTCCAATTTGTGTTGGCCATATACTCACTGGAGCATGGTCAAACTCTCAGTGGCTAGTCCTTCAAGAAAACCACCTGAACTGCCACCAGAAACCACCAACTGTGGAGAGCTACACTTCAGCATCCTTTTTTTTTTTTTTTTTTTTTTTTGGTTTTTCGAGACAGGGTTTCTCTGTGTAGCTTTGCGCCTTTCCTGGGACTCACTTGGTAGCCCAGGCTGGCCTCGAACTCACAGAGATCCGCCTGGCTCTGCCTCCCGAGTGCTGGGATTAAAGGCGTGCGCCACCACCGCCCGGCCACTTCAGCATCCTTATCACAATTTTGAAGAGTTCTCTTGATGGCTTTATGTCTAGGCTATTACTTTTTCAGGGTGTGGGATGGAGCCACACCCAATTCTTATTATCTTCATTTGAAGATTACATATGGTTTAAGGTGATATGTATGGGTATCAAGCTGCTAATGGACAGACATGTGATGGTGAGTTTTATGTGTTAACTTGATTGGGCCATAAGATGTCCAAATATTTGGTCAAACATTGTTTTTAGCATTATAGTGATAGAGTATTGGGATGAGACTAACAGTTAAATCAGTAGTCTAAGTGAAGCAGACTCTTCCAAGCCCAGAATACTTATATGACTGCTCTTGAATTGGAATATTGATTCTTTTTTCCCTTGCCTTTGGACTCACAATGAAACGTTAGCTCTTCCTAGAACTGGAGCCTATCATTCTGTGTCTGAGACTTACATCAGTGATTCTCTTGGGTCCCAGGCCATCAAATTTAAGTTTCCAGCTTGCTGACTCAATCTGTAGATCTTGGAGCTTTCCTCTCATTAATTATGGTAGACAATTCCTTATACTCTTTCTCCCATTCTCTCTCTCCTCTGTGTGTGTGTCTCAAATTTGTGATGTTTATGATGGTCTAATTTATTATTTTTCCACTTTACTGTGGTGTGAAAGTAATATGCACTCATTAGAATTTTTAACTTTGAATTTTTAATTTTGGCCTTTTTCTGCATTAGCAATATGCAGTATGATCTTTCTCGTGCTAGGTATTATCAGTGAGCTAGCTGTAGCTCCCAGTCAGCCATGTGGTTATGAGAGGAAATAGCTAATGTTCTAAGCACACTGTAATACTAAGCTGTGACATTTATTAAGTGAGGTACATTAAGTGCCTCTTGACCTGTGATATTTTCAACTGATTATGGGTTTTACTAGGATGTAATCTCATTGTAATTTAAGAGGCATCTGTCTGTATTTACATGCCTATTTCCTCTGTCTGGAGAACTATCATTAATAAAAAAAAAGTGAGCTGAGCTAGGAGGAGTGAAGGTGTAACCTTCAATGAATAAAATTGAGGGGCTGACCATAGCGTTAACCACAAGGCCTACACTATAACAGTGGCAGTTGGTGGCAGATGCAGAATAATACAATGTAGTAGAGAGGCCAGACGATTAGAAAGTGGATTTTGAGTCCATAGTCAGTGAAATCATCAAACATCCTGGGCAATGGGATTGGAGAGATGGCCCCTAGGTAAAGTGCCTGCTGCAGAAGCATAAGGCCTGGGTTTGGATCCCTAGCATTCATATAAAAACTGAGCAAGGCCTCCCTGAGCCCAGTGCTGGGGGTTGAGAGATATGGATAGGAGGATCTGTAGGGTTGATTGGGCAGTCAGCCTAGTCAATCAGTGAATTCCCAGTGAGTTCCAGTTCCAGTGAGAGATCTTATCTCAAAAACTAAGATGGAGCCAGGCAGTGGTGGCTCGCGCCTTCCCAGCACTCGGGAGGCAGAGGTAGGAGGATCTCTGGGAGCTCAAGGCCAGCCTGCCTGATCTACAAAGAGAGTTCCAGGACAGCCAGGGCTACACAGAGAAACACTGTCTGTGGGGATGGGATGCAGAGCAATGAAGGAAAACACTTGATATCAATCCTTGTTTTTTTTCCACGTGTGCATATGTACACATGCACCACACACACATGTGCACATATCCACAAAAACATGTACACACATGAGCATGTGCACAAAAAAAATAATAAAAGCCTGGACACGTGAGGTATAATACAGTGTGGCGATGACTCGAGAATAAAGTCCTCAAAAACTGAAGGAGAGTGAGGAAGAGCCTGGAGGGGGGAGTAACAAAGAGTGAGAGCTCTGGGATTTCCCTAGGATAGAGGGAGCATGGTCTTGGTGGGGGGTGGGGAGGTGTCATCCATGAAGTGCCAGAAGGACTTAAGTCTTTAGAATCACTGGTAGGACAGAAAAATGGTCATAGTTTGAGGGAGCTACAGTATTGTCAAAAAAAAAAAAAAAAAAAAGAGCCACTCATGTTCCCACTGGAACAGCAAAGTAAACCCCTGCCTTCAGAGAAGTGAATGCCGCATTCCAGAAGCCAAGATCTCAGAATGCAGATCAGAAGAGGAAATTTTGTTTCTACGCACGATGAAGTAACAAAGACAAGATTATTCTCTTGCCTTAACCAAATAAAAAACTAGGTAATATCTGTGGAACAAGTTTCCAGATGTGAGACCACAGGAAGTGTGCGATCATGCTCCCTGAGAGAAAAAAAAACCCAACTGATCATGATGGTCTGGAGAGTTCCCAAACATGCTGCAGGGAGGGTGTGATGACTAATCCTGGCTGTTAACCTCACTGCAGTGAGAGGCACCTTGAAAATTGGTAAAGTATCCTTCTGGTTGTCTCCTGAATAATTGGCATGTGGGTCGGTGAAATGCAGCCAGGAAGACCTGCCCTGAATGTGGGTGGTACCATCCAAACCAAAGTAGAAAGGAGGTAGGCATAGTGGCATACTCCTATAATCCTAGCACTCGGAAGGTGGAAGCAGGAGGATTGCTTTAAGTTTGAGGTCAGCTGGTCTATATAGCGAGACCTGAGGTCAGCTGGTCTATATAAGTGAGACCCTGTCTCATAGCTGACAGATTCTTGCAGGGGGTTGTCATTGTTATGTACCCACTGGTGATCCCACCAGACTCCAATGGATATAGTTCCACACTCATGGTCCCACAGATGGTCCTGGTTATACTAAACAGGTCACAATTGTTTTTAAAGAGAGAAATGAATGTAGGAAAGGGAATTGCATTGGAGAGGAGGGTTGACAAGAATAGGAGGGAGATGAGAGAGTGGAGGGTGAGAATAATCAGAATGCATTGCATACATTTCAGATATTGTCAAAGAACAAACGTAATTAATTTAAAAACTTTTTGAAAAAGTGCAAAGGGAAGCATGCACATGCATGCCCTTGACCTTGCTTGAGTGAGAGCATTTTATTGTTGCTGCCACCACCTCCCATAGATATCAAGCTGGGATGGCTCAGCCTTGAAATGAAGACTTAGCAGCAGCAAACCCTCCAGGGGGCTTGCAAGCCCTCAGCTTTGAGACTCAAGCTGCATCACTGGTCCCACTTGTTGTAAGGGTTCCAGTTTCCTAGACTGAGAAGCTACTGAGTTTTTTCCACTCTGAGATCGACAGTATGGGACTATCCATGAGATCATGCCAGCCAATCTAATAAATTCCATTTTAGGATTATATAGATAATAGATAATTCTCTCTCTCTCTCTCTCTCTCTCTCTCTCTCTCTCTCTCTCTCTCTCTCTCTCTCTCTCCCTCCCTCTCTCCTAGTTCTGTTCCTTAGGAGATTTCTAACTAATACTCAAAAGGAGTTGGTGGTCCCTCTGAGTTTAGAAGACACAGTTTCGGACTTGAAGATAATGGCGGGTAGGACTCACATGGCTGTGCAGAGTAATACAAAAGCGACTCTTGCACAGACCAAGAAAGCCCTGGAGACCCCCAGTGGGTGGCTTTCAAGTCTCCAGGTGAATTTTGATGAGCACTTACATGTGAGGAAAGTTCACAAGGACTAGGGGTTAAGATCAAGAAGAATAATCTTCATCGGCCTGAATGAAAACAAGCTCCCAACGTATGGATCAGTGTCCCAGGAAAAAAAAAAAAAGCAAATTTTTAAATATGAAAAATTCAGCACCAAAAAGGTAAATTTCGTGTCTGACATGCAATAAAAGTTATAGGCATGTGGCTAGGGATGAGGCTTAGCAGCGGAGGATATACCTAGCATGTTCAAGATCCTACATTCAGCCTGGTGAGGTGGTTCAGCAGGTACGGTACCTGGTCCCAAGCCTATTGACTTGAGTTTGAGCTCTGGGACATACAAGGTGGGAAGAGAGAACTGACTCTTGCATGCATACTCACACAGGTAATAACTATTTGTAATAAAAAAATTTAAAAAGGCCATAGGTTCAGTTTCCAGCACAACAAATAATGGTAATTATTATTAATAATAAAAGATAAACTAAAATGCAAAGGAAAATTGTCAGGCATGCAAAGAAGTAGAAAAATATAAGCACCAATAGGGGAAAACACAGACAAATGACCCAGATGACAGACTAGGACGGAAAAGGACATTACACTATTATTGATATATCTCATAGCCAGGAGTGGTGCCCACCTTTCATCCCAGCACTCATGAGGCAGAGACAGGCGGAGCTCCGAGTTCAAGGCCAGCCTGGGTTACACACTGAATTCCAGGCCAGCATGGCTACATAGTGAGACTCTGTCTTAAAATATATGCCGTATATTTAAGAAAGCACCAAAAAGTACAAACGCAGTTGAAATAACAACACTCGAGAGAAACTCTTTCACATAGGCCTTTGCCACCCTCTACTCATGGCTGAGACTCAGTCTTTTTTGGAAACAACATGGCTATGGTTCATCAAATGGTAGAACTTGCTGGAAATCTACTTTTTGGAACTTGCCAGAAAGCCACCCTTTAGGATGTTACAGAAAGCAATTCATGGAAGGTTCATTAATTTTGTTGTTACTCTAATGAATTACCTGAGGCAGGCTAATGTTATATTTAAAAAGAAACATAGGGGCTGGAGAGAGGGCTCAGCAGTCTGAATCTGAATGCCTTCTGCTCATGCAGAGGACCTAGGTTCTGTTTCCAGTAACCACACCAGGCAGCTCAGAACTGCTTGTGACTCCAGAGGAACTGACACCTTCTTCTGGCTCCAAAGGCACCTGCACACATGTGGTACACATACATACAGGCAAGGACACACACACACACACACACACACACACACACACACACACACACACAATGAATAAACCTTTCCTAAAGGCTTATCTCACTCACATTTTTGAAGGTAGAAGTCTGACCAGCATAGGACAGACTCTGGTGAGGACTCCCCTTTAGCTGTGTCACCTCAAGTGATTCTGTGGCAGGAGAATACGCCGTAGCAGGAAGAAGGAGAGCAGGGGTCTCCAAACCCTTCCAATGATATCCCATCAATCGACCTTAGGATTTCCTACAACTCCACCTCTTGTTTGTTCTGTTTTGTTTTTGAGACAGGTTCTCACAATGTAGCTCTAGCAGGCCTGGAACTCATATAGACCAGGCTGGCCTTGAATTCATAAAGTCCTGGAGGCCTTTGCCTCCAGAGTGCTGGGATAAAAAGGCCCACATCTTTTTTTTTTCTTCTGTGTATGGGTGTTTTGCCTGCATGTATGTCTGTGCACCATGTGCATGTCTGGTCCCACAGAGGCCAGAAAAGGGGGGTTGGATCTCTTGGGACTTGAGAATTGAACCAGGGTCCTCTGGAAGAACAGCCAGTATGCTTAACCACAGGATCTTACTAAGTAACTTGGGCTTCTGAATGCTGAGATAATAGGCATATTCCACTCTATCCAGTGGCCCCCTGTGGAATACCTCACCACCTCACAATACTGCCACCATCCTGGGTGGGGACCAAGCCCCCAGCACATCTTTGGAGGACATTCCAACCATAGCAGAAGGAGTCTAACTGGAGGCTTTCTGCCTCAACACTGCTGTGCCAGGGAAAGTTGCTGGCAACGGGTGCTGCTAGCCATACAGTGCAAGAGCTGGGAAATGGAGAAGCTTTGCATGCTTTCGGGGCCAGAGGCAAATTGCAGCTGACTACTAGGTGCTGCTGGTAACTGCATCAGAAAGGGGTGCACAGGGGTCCTGGGACCCTAGTCACTTTCTTTTTCTTCCCTGTCTTCCTCATCTCTGCTTTTTCTCCTTCTTTCTAGTGCTAGGGTCACAACCATGGCATTCATTGCACATACTTAAGTGGGTGCCCTGGCCCTGAGATAACATCTCCAGCTCTTTTATAAAAATTATTTTTAGATTTGTTGATTTATTTTATGTGTCTGAATGTTTTATCTGCATGTATGCACGTGCACCAGGTGCCTGCCTGGTGCTTATGGAGTTCAGAAGAGAGTGTTGGATCCCCTAGAACTGGAGTTATTGCGTGGTTATCAGACACCACACTGGTTCTTGGAATAGAACTCAGGTCCTCTGCAAGAGTAGCAAATGCTCTTAACTTTTGAGCCATCTCTCCAGACCCCGTAGCCCCCTTTTTTGGTCAAAATACCGCCCCACTCCTTCCTTTCCTCCCTTCCTCCTTCCCTCCCTCCCGTCCTCAGTCGAACTCAGGAGGGTCGGTGCTAGCTTCCAGACTGGCAATGTGAAATCCCCTTAGCCCTTTCTTTGGTGAAAATACCTTCCGCTTTTCCTCTCTGCTCCCATCCCGCCCTCCTTCCTTCCCTCCCTCCCTTCCTCGGCTGAACTCGGAAGGGTCGGCGCACTAGTTTCTAAACTGGCAATGTGAAAGTCCCCCATTTAGCCAAGCACTGGAGACATTGCAAGTGCTCCAGGCATCTGCTAAGATGGCACACGAAAAAGCCAAATCCTGCTTCAAGTTTCTCTCCACTGCCCTCTACTGGTAATGCTCCAGTACCACCTGGCGAAAGGAAAAATATTTCAAAGAATCGGCTCCATTTTCACGGAGTAGACAAAGGGGTTGAATTTGAAAGCCAGGGGGTGGGCGGATTGGTAGGTGGTAATCTACCCCTTTGACCGACCAGCTTCCGTGTACACCATTCTACACACATCTGAATTTGTACTGTCACAAACAATGAATAGTCTCCGTGTTGCACAAAGGGGCACACACAGAGTGAAAGGACTTTGGCAAGGCAATTCTCTTTTCAAAAAGGGTGTACCTGAACCCACCAACAGGGGCCAACAGGGCTCCCGTGTTTTCTCCCTGAAGTAGGTGGTACCTACATCTCATCCCATTAGTGGGTGACTTCACAAATGGATGCGATCGGCTAACTGGCACAAAAAGAAAGGGGAAGGAAGGTTCGGGAAATAGGAGTCCTTACAGGCTAAGTACTTTTGATTTTTAAAAAATGTTTCTCGCTGGGCGGTGGTGGCGCACGCCTTTAATCCCAGCACTCTGGAGGCAGAGCCAGGCGGATCTCTGTGAGTTCGAGGCCAGCCTGGGCTACCAAGTGAGTTCCAGGAAAGGCGCAAAGCTACACAGAGAAACCCTGTCTCAAAAAATCAAAAAAAAAAAAAATCAAAAAAAAAATGTTTCTCACTATCCCCCCTCTTTATTATACATTTTTTTCAACCTTTGCTAGCACATGCTGGCTGTTTGAAGTCTCTAGTAACAGTAAATTATTATTATGATAAATGATGACTTAATCGTGGTTTAAAGTGGTACCTTAACCAAGCCGTTGATCTTGCTCAACTGGAATGTGAGGTTTTTACCCTGGCCGGAAATTCTATTCTCTTGACCAGAAGGAGTTTTGTCTTAACAGGCCTTTACTGCTATTTTACTGTCTTTCCCTTCTGAAAAAGTAACCCTATAGGAGTTTAGGGACCAGATTAGTAATCAGAATCCTCAAAACACTTTTGGCATCTTTGGCCTCTGGCAAGATGGGGCTGCCACAGTACCAAGGACATTTTTTGGCTTTTACTCAAGAAGGAAATTGGTTGGTTTTCTTTGGGGTCTTTTTACCCTAAATAGCCTGGTCAATTTTCCACCTCCCATTCTTACCATCCCTCTGCCTCTGCCTCTGCAGAGGTAACCCGAACTGCCGTTATAGAATTTGGGCAGTGACTGACTGGCTTCTTCCAGTTGAATTTGGGGCATTTGGTATGGCAGTTTTGGGTACCCCTCCAGGGGGCCTAATTAAAAGACTCCAACTGTCAGATATAGGAAAGGAAGTCCTTGCTTGGTGTCTGGAAAGAGATGTGAGGGAGAAGTAAAGGCAAGAGTTAGCCTAGGCGGGGAGACAGGAGAAGCCAGAAGAGGGTATCCAAATCAAAGTCCAGTAGTCTCTTCGTGGGCTCTTACGAACATCCACCTACCGAGCTCCCCACTTTTCTTTTGGCTTCCAAGGCTGGACTCAGCATTGATGAACCCTGGACCTGCTTTCAGCATTCTGATAACTGTTGGAGTGGCTAGAATCATATGCGGTCCCTTCCAGATGGCTTCTACATAGGGAGAGAATGAAATGCAGTCATCTTTTAATTTTAGGTTCAAACAAGAGTGGGCATATCTCTTTCATCAGGCAGGAGCTGCAGTGATCCCAGGTCTGAAATCTTATATCTGGGCAACGGTTTTCTTATTAAGCAGAAAATCACCAGTGAGAAATAGTTGTCTTAAATAACATCTCATATGCATTCAAGTCTAATGTCTGGGGAGTATGAGTCCTTGAACTGTCTTAAAAATCATATCAATCATTTTAGTGTTTGATTTTAGTTCTTGCTGGGTGTTTAAGATCAGGTCTTAAATCACTTGTTTCAAATGTCAAGGCCAGTTGAGGATCTGATCCTCAAAAGCCACTTGGATTTCTTTTGTTCCATCTATGTGAAGATGAGTCAAAGGACTTGCTTGAGTGTGGTTTTGCCCTAAAGTGTGAATATATATGAAGAAAACTTCCTCCACTTTGTAGACTGAATACTGATTAGAGTTCACTAGGAAGGGGTCTCTAAGGCCTCCCTGAACAAGAGAACAGGTGACTTTCCATGTCTTGAAAGCTGTCCCACAGATCCCTGGGACCTAGTTGACCTCGGCCTGGCAAGACGGAAAATAGTTTCCATTGAAATCCCTCTGAGTACATTAGTGGTCAAAATATTGAACATCCAGAAGATCAGGTACACCACCAGGCTGGTACTTTCAACTACTGTGTAATACTTAGATAAAGCTTGGGCAAAACCCAGACACTTTTAAGTAAACTTTGATTATTCATACATTTTTTTTTTTTTTTCGGTTTTTCGAGACAGGGTTTCTCTGTGTAGCTTTGCGCCTTTCCTGGAACTCGCTTTGGAGACCAGGCTGGCCTCGAACTCACAGAGATCCGCCTGGCTCTGCCTCCCGAGTGCTGGGATTAAAGGCGTGCGCCACCACCGCCCAGCTACATTTTTGTTCTTTAAGCCAGTCTTTGCAATTGTTATTGGGAGCAGATCAATAGGTCTACTGATTTAAGCAGAGGTTTGACATCAATATATTGAACTTCGAACTTAGAAATTTTAATATCATTGTGGTGGTTTGAATGAGAATATTCCCCAGAGGCTCAGATATTTGAATCCTTGGTCCCCAGTTGGCGGTACTGTTTGAATAGGTTGGGGGGTGGGGTGGCCTTGCTGGAAGAAGTACGTCACTGGGGCAGGCTTGGAGGTTTTAAAAGTCACATACTGTTCCTAGTGTTTTCTTGGCTTCCTACTTGCAGTTCAAGATGTGAACCCTCGGCTTACTGTTGTAGCTGCCAAGCCTGGTGCCTCTGCTCTGCCGTGATGGGCTTTTATCCCTCTGGAACCTTAAGCCCAAAGAAACCTTTCCTTCTATTAGTTGCCTTGGCCAAGGTGTTTTATCACAGCGATAGAAAAGGAACTAACACAACCATATGCGACATCTCTAAGTCTCATCCTTTTCATACCGTAAATAACTTACTCAGAGCTTTCTAATTCTCTAATTTTCTTTTCCATTCCGGAAATATCCAGACATCTTCATCTTTGTACACAAATCCTTCTTTACTAAAACTGTTTACAGTTTTACATCCTGCTAACATTTTCTTTATTTACTGGTTTTCTTTCTTATTAATTTATTCCCATGAGACATAAACACATTAACAGATAAATTTACCGTTTGTTGTGAGAATTTTCTCCCTGGGGAGGGAACTAAGAAATGTCTATTCTTTTCTCGTAAAAGCCTTACAGAACATGGTGAGGGGTTACTGACAGGAGTGAGGATGACGTGAAAGCAGCCATGCCGGAAAGTCTTCATCCAGTATGTGTGATGGTATCCCCATAGCCACATAGGCATAGCCACCCTCTCCCGGGTTTTTCCCAACCTATATACTCTGACTCCCCAAACCATGAGGCTGTGTGTGATTAAGGAAGAATTGCATACAACTGGCTTGGAGGAGAGGCTGTATTATACTCAGGTGAAAATCCAACAGTCCTCCTTACCCGCTCCTTCTAGGAATGAACATTTGCAATCAACAAGCCACAGCTGACCTTATGAAGATCACAATTGTTTAGCTTATAGGCTAGTGTTATGCAATATGAGAAGTTGAATCCAAACCACATACATAGGTTAATGTAATAAATTACTATTACCTGTGTATATACTATTAAACTATGAGCCTTTGTAATTTTCCAGGTAAACCTTATAGAAATCACAAGACAATCTTTATACAGTCATATACCAAAACCATGCTTTTTGGTCTTGTAATTGTTGTTTGAGACAGGGTCTCTCTCTGTACCCCTGGTTGTCTTGGATTTCACTATGTAGACCAGGCTAGCCTTGAACTCAGAGATCCACCTGCCTTTGTTGGTTTTGAATAAGTATATGTAGCAGACACATGGATGTGTAAAAGCTATAGCAGAACATAATTGTTTACAACATTCATCAAGACTCAACTAAGAAATCCCTGCTAAAACTATGATGGGGAGTTACCATTGAGAGATTTTAGACAGAAGATCCTCTCTACCCTATCCATGTATAAGCACTCCATTAGCTGCTCTTAAAAAAAAAAAACCACAGACATCTTTATATTATGAAATAAACGTCGGTGTACCAAAAAAGGGGGTGTTCCTTCATAAAACTGAAGCCCATTGGTTTACACTGGATAGAAGGTTTGCAGTTGAGTCCAGTGATAACTGGATGGATCCAAAGCACCTGTCTTTCTTACAACATGTATAGATTTGTCTTATCATCTGTTGGGTCATGCACTGGAAAATGAGATTAACAAGAGAACACACACACACACACACACACACACACACACACACACACACAATTAGAGTCCTCTGTGAGACAGAACATTTTATTTTGAAGGGTCACCCTTTGATATTTTTAAATCTTATGAGGTCATGGGTGAGTGGCAGTCTGCTCCCAAGATCAAGGAGTATCAAGGCGACAAATGAGTCTGCCTTTACCAATGTCTAACCTGGGACCCTCCATAGCTAGACTTGGGATGATCAACTCCTTGGAAGCATGTATTCACAATTATTTTGGGTGTGCCTGCAAATGGAGGCAGACAACAAGAAGAATTTATTAAGTACCCTCCCTTCTATAAAGGGATCAAGTTGTAGGATAATATAATGATTATATGAGGCAAGAAAATCTTGGTTCTTTTGTGGGTTGAACTCCAATGTTCCCCTTTAAGCATTCCCTCTGTAACCTGTCAGTTGGTTTTACATTTCTCAATCTAGATAGGGAGGCAAGCATGATAGCAGAGTGAATTTCCTTTTTTTTTTTTTTTTTGGATACAGTTTCTTTACAGCCCTGGCTGTCCTGGAACTCACTTTGTAGACCAGTCTGGTCTCGAACTCACAGAGATCTGCCTGCTTCTGACTCTCAAGTGCTGAGTTTAAAGGCATGTGCCCCCATGCCCAGCTTGTGAATTTCCTTTTATATAGAGGTCTACCAGTCAAGCAATATGGATTTGAAAAGCCACATTATAATTTATGACATGCAGTCTTGGATTAAGTATCTGTAACTTAAAGGAACCCAGAAAATAATAAAACCTAAAAGAACCTGGAAAGGATGGCACCAGCCCATTCTTTTCCTTAGCCTGTCAACGTCATTGGACCTGGAAAGTGAAAACAGTAGCAAAGCAAATGCACCCAGGTAGAAACAAAAGCACAAAACAAGCATAGAGCAAAAGCATCTCAGGAAGGGAAAGAATGCGCACAGTCCGAGTGTGGGGCCCAAATTACTCAGGGTCCAAGAATCTGAGCTTGCTTTACCCAGCAGGGCTGCAGAAGGCGATGATTTGACCATGGATGCAGTTACCAGGTGTTTGGAAGGGTCTGCACTTGGCTGTGCAGTGTGCTTTGATCTAGCGAGGGGGAGGGCTTTTGCCCTGCCCCTTGGCATTGTTATAAAAAGTCCTTTTGAATAAACAGAAAAGACCGTTGGGTTTTGATCCAGGACCTCCCGAAGCTATCCTGTGTTTCTTTCTCCTCTTTGCCATCTTTCTATCTAAAGGTTTCTTATCACTCTCTCCTCCTCATAGGAATCCTTTTAAAAGGATGGGAGCTGGCCTCCCACATCAGAGAAAAACAGGCAGGGAGATGCCAGGCAGAAGGAGCTGGCATTAAAACCCAGTACCGCCTGCATCTCCAGCTCCCTGCCCAAGCAGGAGTTCTCCTTGTCTCCAAGAGTTGTAGCTGATGCCTGGCAGAAGCATGTCTAACACTTGACAATCCATCCTTTGAGTCCTGGTTGGGATGTGACTTCCCAAGTTTTCTCTATCCTACTGCAAATTCACACAAACTTGCCAACTTTAGCTATTTCAAAAGATCAGCTCCCTTTGATACCTGGCTAGTGTTGGAGGCATGTGGCTGGGAAAGTTCTTAAGTCCCCTCTGGAAACCAGTAACTATATCATGTAAAACAATGGCTGTCAGAAGTAGATGATGAATGCAAGTTTTCTATGAGAAGTTCAGTGGGAGATCACTGAAGTAGCTGCTGATGCTCTGGGTGAAGAGTGGAAGGGTTGGTTATGTGATCTGAATCAGTGGCGGAAACAACAAACAAGGTTTTCCCACAAAGCAAGGTATCTTGACTCACGGCAGAGTACACTTGCTGTTGAGTAAGAAGTATTCCTGTTATAGACCAAGGAGAACTGGAGAGAGGAAGCCCATGTCTTTTTGAAGATGCATTGTGAATCCAATCTGAGTGTTCTCAGTTTGTTTACACAAGACCCACAGAGAGAGAGAGAGAGAGAGAGAGAGAGAGAGAGAGAGAGAGAGAGAGAGAGAGAGAGAGAGAGAGAGAGAGAGAATATGTCAAGACTGACAGATTGACAGATACTACTGTGCCTTGATGGTTGGGGCCCAAAAGAACTAGCAGAATCTGAAAGCTTTTCAATCTCTCTAAAGAAGATGATGTCCACCAATATGTTGTCAGAAGGCCCTTAAACAAAGGAGGTAAGAAGCCCAGGAGCAAAGCACCCGAGATTCAGTGTCTTGTTACTCCGTGTGTCCTGTGATACAAATGCTGGCCTAATGCTCTGAAGGGAAACCAGGAGGAGGCTGCAGAATACGCAAGAGAAGGAGAGGAAGGAAGCCAAAGCCAAACCCGGGGATGCTGAGAGATCTAGGCTGTCCTCATGGAGAGCTTCTAAGTCTGAGTTCAATCAGTAATAAGTCTTTATGAATAAAAGTAAGGGAGGTAGAGAGATGGCTGCTCTTCTAGAGGACCCAGGTTCAAGTCTCAGCCCCCATATGGCAGTTCATAACTTCTGTAACTCCAGTTCCAGGAGATCTGACACCATCACATAAACATACATGCAGGCAAAACTCCAATGCCTATAAATAAAAAAAAGTAAGTTTTTTTTTAAAAGTAACAAATAAATTATCAGATACTGACTATAAAAAATGGGTGTGGTGATCTCCTGAGGGCTCAGTGGTACTGGGAAGTGGCTGCACTAACCAAGATGGTGGTGAAGTCACATGGCCTTCACGTACTAACCAAGATGGTGGTGAAGTCACATGTCCTTCACCATCATCATGATGGCGCTAACCAAGATGGTGGTGAAGTCACATGGCCTTCACCATCATCATGATGGTGCTAACCAAGATGGTGGTGAAGTCACATGGCCTTCACATGCTAACCAAGATGGTGGTGAAGTCACATGGCCTTCACATGCTAACCAAGATGGTGGTGAAGTCACATGGCCTTCACCATCATCATGATGGTGCTAACCAAGATGGTGGTGAAGTCACA
The DNA here is from genome assembly GCF_949786415.1 of Peromyscus eremicus. Taxonomy (NCBI): domain Eukaryota; kingdom Metazoa; phylum Chordata; class Mammalia; order Rodentia; family Cricetidae; genus Peromyscus; species Peromyscus eremicus. Next base: position 16,786,193 of record NC_081439.1, on the reverse strand, counting down.
TGGCCTTCACATGCTAACCAAGATGGTGGTGAAGTCACATGGCCTTCACCATCGTCATGATGGTGCTAACCAAGATGGTGGTGAAGTCACATGGCCTTCACCATCGTCATGATGGTGCTAACCAAGATGATGCCATATCATGTGATGTCTCCATCTTGATGACATCACTAACCAAGATGTCACATGGTTGTCAAGTCACATGGCTATCTCTATCTTTATGATGTCACCAGTCAAGATGGTGACAAACTACATGGTTACATATAGTGAGCTTTGTTCCATGATAAACTGAGCCCATCCCCCATCTTGATTAATGATTGATATGGGAGAGCTCACTATGGGTGATGGCACCTTTGGGCAGGTGGTCTTGGGTTGTATAAGAAAGCAGGCTCAGCAAGCCAGTAATCAGCATTCCTCCATGTCTTCTGCTTCAGTTCCTGCCCTCAGGTTCCTCCTTTGAGTTCCTGTCCTGACTTCTCTTCATGACATAAGCTGAAATAAACCCTTTCCTCCACAAATTGCATTTGGTCATGGTGTTTATCACACAAATAGAAACCAAATTAATACCAAAATCAATTTGTTAAATTTATATTTATTACTAATTTAGTAACTTTGCATGACACTTTTATTAAGTTGGAAAAGCAGCTGCCTGGGGCCATGTGATCTAACCACACCAAGTGACTGTTTTCCTCCCTTCCCCCACATCAGATTCAAGGTTTTCCAGGACCTGGGGTAAGAGGTCAAGAAGGGAGGTCCCATGCCTAGAGAGAGAGAAGCTAAGATAGTTAAAGTTAGGTTTTGGAGGTCTCTTGAATTACTCAATCTCTCCTTAGTCAGAGCAGGAAGGGTTATGTTGAATAGGATGGGGGGAGCCTCTGGAATGACCAGAGGCGTCGGTTTCCACTGTCTGGTAGAATATATTTCCTTTCTTTTTCTTGCTGCTTGTTTTGTTCTGATTATTTCCCATTCTAATCCTTAATCCTTAGATGCTCAGTACTCCATCCCTAAGGAGGAAATTTCTTACATGTAAATTGAGAGTCCCTTAGAGGCATGACCCCTAACTCATTCACTCTCAGGCAACAGCTAGAATATCCCAACTACTAAGGAAATACTTTGCTATTCCCAGCAGCATTTTCTACTCTTGGCCTGTGCACAGACTTGCCTGGTCACCATGGTGCTAGCTTGGGCCCTTTCTTTCATTGCCAGGAATCTTTTCATAATGGAATCGTTATTGATCCAAGAATTAGTTCATCCAAGACCTTGGGAGCCACTCCAACACAGAAGGGGACACCTATTTCCCAGGGGAGGGAATCTGAACACTCTCCCAGATAGGTTTGAAACCCAGGATGAACCTCCAAATTCTTGGACACAGTGAATATTTTCAGTGTCACACAAAAGAACACAAAAGCAAAAATACCTTGCCAAGGCAATTCTTTTTGTAAAAAAAGGTTGTAAAGAATGAAAACGAGGCTAGTAACACACCAGGGCTCCTGTCTTTTATCTCTGACATAGGTGAGGTTTCACAGTCTCACTAATTGGTACAATGGGTGAGGGGAAGGTTTGGGAAATATGAGTTCTTGCCAGGCTAACTATCATTGTGCTTTAAAACAAAAACAAACAAACAAAACCCTTCTTTCTCATAGTATATAAAACAACTTTATTTCTACCTAACAAGATATGGTGGTTTGAATGAGAATTCATATGTTTGACTATTTGGGTCTCAGTTGGTGGAACTGTTTGGGAAGGATTAGGAGGTGTGGCCTTTTTGGAGAATGTGTGTCACTGGGACTAGGCTTTGAGGTTTCAAAAGACTAGTGCCATTCCCAGTGTCTCTGTATGCCTCCTTTTTGAGGATCAAAATGTAAGCTCTTTGCTGTTTCTTCCACTATGCCTTTGTTCCACCATCATAAACTCATCTTTTAAAACCATAAGCCCTGCCAGGTGGCAGTGGCACACACCTTTAATCCCAGCACTTGGGAGGCAGAGGCAGGCGGATCTCTGTGAGTTCGAGGCCAGCCTGGTCTCCAAAGCGAGTTCTAGGAAAGACGCAAAGCTACACAGAGAAACTCTGTCTCAAAAAACCAACCAACCAACCAAACAAACAAACAAACAAACAAACAAAACAAAAAAACATAAGCCTCAAATGAGCTTTTCTTTTATAAGTTTCCTTGGTCATAGTGTTTTATCAAAAAAAAATTAGAAAAGTAGCTAAGACATGTTAGTCATCTCGGGGGTTGGGGATTTAGCTCAGTGGTAGAGCACTTGCCTAGCAAGCGCAAGGTCCTGGGTTCGGTCCTCAGCTCCAGAAAAAAGATATTCATCTGGTAGTACATGGTATCATACTCCTGTAATCCCAGAACTTGGGCAGACCAGGAATTTAAGGCCTCATTTACACAGAGTTTGAGGCTAGCCTGCACTACATGAGATCCTGTCTTTTTTTTCCAAGTCAGGGTTTCACTGTGTAGTCCTAGCTGTCCTGGAACTCAATTTGTAGACCAAGCTTGCCTTGAGCTCACAGAAATCCACCTGCCTCTGCCTACAGAGTGCTGAGGCCAGAGACCCTGTCTTAAACAAACAAACCACAGAGATATAGTTATCTTTACATAAGACAAGAATTAACCTTTTCACCAAATCAGAGACAAGTTCTAGGAATCATTGTATTCATCTTTCTCATCAATTCTCTCCTCCATTTCTCTAAAGAGATTAATTACGTTTTCATTATTTTGTGTGTATGTAGGGGGGAGGGGGGAGGGTGTGCCACAGCACCCAAGTGCCTGTTGTACTTTCTCTCCACCATGTGGCCCAGGGAGATTGAACTCACGTCAGTAGACTTGGTGGCAAATGCCTTTGCCCACTGAATCACCTCACCCCTCCTCTATTATTACTTTTTAAGCCTCATGTATTTAGGCTGGTTTTGAACTTGCTAGGCACTGAACTTTTGAACCCCCTGCCACCATCTCCCCAGTGTTAGGCATGTACCCCCATCCCTGGCTTATGTAGAGCTAGCGATCTATCCAAAGGCTTCATGTGTTAGACAAGCAGACACTCTTCCAACAGAGCTACATCTCCATACCCTCTCAATGCAGCCTGGCTGGCTTGAAATTCACTATGTAGATCTAACTGGCCTTGAGCTCATCAAGATCTGCCTATTTTTGTCCCTTGAGGGCTGAGATTGAAGATTTGTGTGCTCCACCACACCAAGGACCTTCTAAGTTTTTTTGAAACAAGATCCCTCTCACTATGTAGTCTAGGCCTGTGGGGAGGCGAGGACGGCCTGAGTAAATGTGGAAGGGTAAATGAAGCCTTGAGCGAATGTGTATTATTGACAAGGACCAAGGCCTCAGATCCAGAGGAATTGGCAAAGCCTTCCTCAGGTCAGTCTCAGAACTAGCAAAACCCTCCTCTGGTCCATGTGTAGATGTTGGCAGTATATGCTAAAGCTGGCAACTACAGCCTCCTCTTTCCCGATAAGCAACCCAAGACAGCTTCCCAACAGAGGCTTCCTACTGAGACTGGCTAACTCCTCCTTCTCATGCTGTACAGTAAATACACTGAGGTTCCCGGTTGTGCAGAGTCGGTGCTGCTCCATCAGAGCCAGCACAGTCCACTTGATCCCAGTTTTTCCATATGTAGATCTGTGTGTCCTTTCCTTCATTCCTTCAGCATCCCAGTCAGGTCTCCAGGACAAAGCCATGCTAGACACAGCATAGGCTGGCCTCAAACTCATAATCTTCCTGTCTCAGCCTCCCAAGTTTTGGGATTACAGGAATATGCTACTGTGCTATGACAGATATATCTTTTTTTTTTTTCAGGGCTAAGGACCGAACCCAGGGCCTTATGCTTGCTAGGCAAGCACTCTACCACTGAGCTAAATCCCCAACCCCGAGATATATCTTACTAGATGGAAATAAAGTTGTTCTGTTGTATACTATAAGAAATGGGTTTTAAAAAATTAATTTGGCTCATCATTGCCTATATAAATTATTCCTCAAATTTAATCACAGTTGCACTGAGATCACCCATTATCTAGAGAAACAACTATAAAATCAGCTTCCAACAACTGTTTGTATATAAAATGAAAATAAGGAGAAACATTTAGCATGTCTAAATATATGCACAAATCAGCAAAAAGCAAGTAAAGCTACTATAACACTTAGTTTTGTGATTGATGATGAGGTTATAATTAATATAATTATATTAATTAATATATATTAATATAATATTAATATTAATTAATATCTGTTGTGAAACAATCCTTTTCTACACTATGAATATGTATTACTCTCATTGGTTAATAAAAAGTTGACAGGCTGGTAGCTGGGCAGGAAGTTAGACAGGAAAGCCAAACTGAGAATGATGGGAAGAAGGAAGACCCGAGTCAAGGGAGACCAGCCAGTCACCCAGGAAGTAAGACATACTAGAGAACAGGTTAAATCCATGAGCTATATGGCAACACATAGATTAATAGAAATGGGTTAATTTAAATGTAAGAGTTAGCTAGTAACAAGCCTGAGCTATCGGCCAAGCATTTAATAATTAATATAAGCCTCTAAGTGATTATTTGGAACCAGGTGGTCAGGAATAAGTATCTCTATCTTCTTTCCTGTAGTATCCATTCTGCATTTGTCCTGTTTTCACAAAGAACCTCAAAAGATCTTTTGTACCCAATGGAGCCACCCAAACTTACATTCCTAAAGAGCCCAAGTTCTTGATCATTCTACCTGTTTTTGGTTGCTATAGCTCTTAACCTTTACCCTGGGCACTGAAGTACTAAAAAGCACAGTAAATAAGCTTCTGGGGTCCACAACTGGTCCTTGCTTCCACTGTGTAGCAACTGTTCATTTTCCTCTTGGTAATTAGGATCAACAACTGAAACCACAGAAATAACCTTTTTTTTTTGAGACAGGGTCTTACTATGTAGCCCTGGCTGGCCTGAACTTGCTATGTAGACCAGGCTGGCTTCAAACTCACAAGATCCTCCTACCTCTGTCTATAGAGTGATGAGACTAAAGGTGTGTGTCACCATGCCAGGCTGAATTAATTTTTAAATCTCTTTTGCCTGTAGTTTCACTAGTATAAGTAACCCCAGATGTCCAAAATGTTTGTCCTTCCATTTTGGTGGAATCATTTTTGTGCCTTTTGGTAGGAAACATCTAGTTCCTTGGGGACTAAGATTTCCAAACTGGTAGAGCTCAAAGTTGCTGAGCCATGAAGTAAAAAACTCTGAGTGGGTTACTAATTGTAATACTGAGAGTAGCTACTCCCATTTGTACCTCTTGATTCTAGGAATACATAAATTTTGGCTATGAAATAGATGGTATTACATAATGTTCTCTAGCTTGAAGTATATTTTATATCTTAAAAAAATCCGTCTCAGTTGGTTCCCCACTGGGATCACAATGGACTACTTAGCAAATGATTCCATCTTTCAGTTAGGCTAGGTGCTTTAGGATGGTGTGGTGTATGATAAAACCAGTTAATTAGTTAATCATGAACCCATTACAGCTCGTGCTTTGCTCTGAGATGAGTTTGTGGATCTGGGGCAATACTATGCAGAAGAGTTCACACATTCTAGAACTTCTGCTGGCAAAAGTACTATGGGCAGGGAAGGGAAAACTATCTAGAATATTTTCTCTACTCCTCTGAGGATGCATCTCTGTTCCCTTTAATGACATTAGAAGTTCAATATAGGGCTGGAGAGATGGCTCAGCAGTTGGGAACACTGGTTGCTCTTCCAGAGGTCTTAAGTTCAATTCCCAGCAACCACATGGTGGCTCACAAACATCTGTAATATGATCTGATTCCCTCTCCTGGTGTGCATGAAGACAGGTCACTCATATACATAAAATAAATATTTAAAAAAAGAAGTTCAATATAATGTCCACCTACCACCAGGTGATGGCTGGTGGGTCTTAGGGGAAATAATACCACATCAGGAACTATATTATAATCTCTCCTGGTTGGTAGTTTAGGCACGTAGTAGTAATACAATTAACTATGACATCCATGATAAGGGGCAGGTCATGTAGTTAAGCCCTAGCCCAATTTCCATCCCTGTTAGTATAGAAAATTTGTCCATGTACCTATTGAGCAAATATTGGGGTGAAAGAGTTTTTTTTTTTTTATTTTTGGTTTTTCGAGACAGGGTTTCTCTGTGTAGCTTTGACTGTCCTAGAACTCACTCTGTAGACCAGGCTGGCCTTGACCTCACTGAGATCCACCTGCCTCTGCCTCCCTGAGTGCTGGGATTAAAGGCATGTGCTCCACCACTGCCCAGTGAAAGAGGCTGACTAACATTCACAGACCACATAGTTTTGTTCACTGGAATATTTATGTATTTTTATTTATTTGTTTATTTAGGTTTTTCAAGACAGGTTTTCTCTGTGTAGCTTTGGAGCCTTTCCTGGAACTCCACTCTGTAGCCCAGGCTGGCCTTGAACAGACAGAGATCTGCCTGCCTCTGCCTCCTGAGTGCTAGGGATTAAAGGCGTGCGCCACCACCGCCCGGCCTTTTTAAATTTTTAATATATAATTTATTTTTATTTCATGTGCTTTGGTGTTTTGCCTACATGTATGTGTGAGGGTGTCAGAAACCCCAGAACTGGAGTTTCTCCAGCCCTGGATTATTTATTTTCATTCTGTGAGTGTGTGTGTGTGTGTGTGTGTGTGTGTGTGTGTGTGTGTGTGTTTCCCTGGTTCCTATGGAGGCCAGAAGAGGGCTCTGGATCCTCTAGAACTGAAGTTACAGATGATTGTGAACTGCCATGTGGGTGCTGTGACTTCAACTTAAGTTCTCTGGAAGACCAGCCAACACTTTTAACCACTGAGTCATCTCTCTGGCAGTGGATTATTTTTGGTTAGCATAAAAATGGGTTTCCTTGTGACATTTTCATGCATATAAATTATGCTTTGTCTTTTTTCACCTCCCTCTTGCCCTTCCCTCCCTTCATTCTATCCATCTTTGTGGCCTCCTTCCTCCCCTTTCTGCTTTCATGACATTTTATTACCTTCTGTTCCTCTATCTACATATGTAAAACTTAAATACATATTCTCATTTCAACATGAAAGAAAACTTGATATTGTCTGAGTCTGGCTTATTTTGCTTAATATAATGATTTGCAGTTCCATTTATTTTTCTGTCAATGTCACAATTTCATATTTCTCTATGGATGAATAAAATTCTAGTGTGCATATATACTATACTTTCTATGATGTATAACTTATTTCTATTACTTTTTATTCATTTTAAAGTCACCACACAAAAGTCAGTGGTGTTTCTTACGGCATTTTTCATGCATACATGCCATTATCCTTTCTTTTAGTTGTCCTATCTTATTCCCCTGCCTCTCTTACTGGGTTCCTTCTGCTCCCCTTCTGCTTTCAAATCACATGTTGTCCTAGTTTAGCTTTTATTGCTGTGATAAAACATTAACCAAGCCAGGTAGCGGTCATGGCACACACCTTTAATCCCAGCACTTCGGAGGCAGAGGCAGGCAGATCTGTGAGTTCAAGGCCAGCCTGGTCCACAGAGCGAGTTTCAGGAGAGACAAAGAAACCCTGTCTCGATACAAAACACTGACCAAAAAATTTGCTGATGAAAGGGTTTGTTTCATTTTACAAATTACAGTATCATTGAGGGAAACTGAGGCAGGAACTCAAGTCAGGAACTTGAAGCAGAATCCACAAAGGAACACTTTATTGGCTTGCTTCCCTCGATGATAGACCGTAACCTGTAAGATGAAATAAAATCATTTGTCCCCAGATTTGCTTTTGGTCAACGTTTTCTCACAGCAACAAATAACAAAGTAGGGCAGATTGTTATGGGGAGTGGGGTGGGTCTTCTCATACCAACCAGGACAATTCAGGTGAAGCCCTTTACTCAGGTGATTCTAATTTATGGCAAGTTAATGTTAACACTTATCATTACCCATGTATTCTATTATCCCTTTCCCCTCTTCTCTCCACCCCGCCCCCCCCCACCCCCCGCACTAAGATCTCTTTCTTCAACGCTCATGGTCCTCTTTTTAGTTTCATGATACACACTTAAATCCATGTTCCACATATGAAAGAAAACATACAGTATTTGTCATTCTGAGTCTGGATTATTTTGTTTAGCAAAATGATTTTCAGTTCCATTGATTTCTGTGCAAATGGCATCATTTTTACCTTTGTGGCTGAATAAAATTCCACTGTGTATGTACTACATTTTGTTAATGCATTCATTCGTTGACAGACACCTAGGCTGGTTTCCTATCTTAGCAATAGTGAAGAGTACAACAATAAATAAACATGGGGTACACATATACTTGTGATATGATGACAGCCCCTTAGAATGGTATAACTGGGTCATAACGATAGTTCTGTTTTGCTTTTTGGAGGAATCTCCATGGAGATTTCTGTAATGGTCACACCAGTTTACATCCCTATCCACAGTAAACGAAGGCTTCCTCCTGTCCCACCTTTGCCAGCATTTGCTCTTTTCTTGGTATTATTCATTCTGACTGGGATTTGGAAACTCAGTGCAATTTTAGTTTGCATTTCCCTGATGGCTAACTTTTTGAAACGTTTCAAATATATATCTGTTCATTACCTATGCTCATATCTTCAAGTGTTTTATTTATGCTTTTCTCTAGCAGTTTGAATTTCATGTTTACATTATGGTCTTTGGTCCACTCTGAATTTATTTTTGTGCAGGTTGAGAGATATGGATGGATGGATGTAATTCCATTCTTTTACATGTGGATATCCAGCCAATAGGACCTAGAGAAGAAATATTCTACTCCACCATTCACGTGTAAAGACAAACAGAGAGAGAGAGAGAGAGAGAGAGAGAGAGAGAGAGAGAGAGAGAGAGAGAGAGAGTTTTCATTGAACATTGTTTTTTTTTTTTTTTGGTTTTTGAGACAGGGTTTCTCTGTGTAGCTCTGTGCCTTTCCTGGAACTCACGTGGTAGCCCAGGCTGGTCTCGAACTCACAGAGATCTGCCTGCCTCTGCCTCCCGAGTGCTAGGATTAAAGGTGTGCGCCACCACTGCCCGGCAAAGGTAAACATTTTTATACATTTCTTATTTGCATTTCTTCGTGAATCTTATGTTTTTCTTCTGTTGGGAAGTTCCTTTCAGCGATTTAAGGGAGCTGGAGAGATGGCTCAATGGTTAAGAGTGCTTGCTGTCTTTCCTTCCATATGACCTCAGTGAAGTTCCCAACATCCACATTGCGCAGTTTACAACTGCCTGTAACTCTAGATCTATAAGGGCTCCTACAACCTTTTCTGGCCTCCTTGGGCATTTGGATCCATGTGCACATTAGCCCCACCATCACTAATATATACACATAAAAGTTCTTTAAAACCGATATTTTTAGTAATTTGAGAATTTCAATGTAATTTGATCACATTTACCGCCAATCTCCCTCTCTACATCACATTCTCTCCTTAAAAACCAACCAACCAACCAACCAACCAACCAACCAACCAACCAACCAACCAACCCAGCCGAAGAGTGGTGGCACATACCTTTAATCCCAGCACTTGGGAAGAAGTATAGTGGGTAGTTGTCTGTGCCATGCCCTGAAGCACTGCCCCTAGTGAGGCAGCAGGGAGCTGCTAGGTACCTGCCCACTGGGCGAGGCCCGGACTGGGACTCTTAAGACCTGGGGTGCCAGTATGCACTCTTCTCTTCTGTACCTCATGGTCTTGGATGCTGGGGTGGATCGGGACAGAGATCTCCAGAGAACAGCGCTGGACCATGACTCACCTTTCCGAGTTTCTGCTACAATCCCTATTTCCTGTTTGTGGGTTTCCTGTATCACGAGTTAACCCCCCAATAAATTCCTATAATCATTAAGCTATTTCCGTGGATTGGTAGCGATTACAGAGGCAGTTGGATCTCTGAGTTCGAGGCCAGCCTGGTCTACAAAGCAAGTTACAGGTTAGCTAAGGCTATACAGAGAAACCCTGTCTTGAAAAAAAACAATGAAGTTAGTCCTATCATCTCACCTATTGTGCCCATGACTCACCTCCTTCACTTAAGTTTTCTCACTTAACTGGGGATTGGGCCTAGGCTCTCACACATGCTAGCTTTGCTATCATCACTTTAGCCCCTGCATTGTGAGATTAATAAATTATCAAAATGGTGCTGCCAAGGCTGGAGAGATGGCTTAGCAGTAAAGAACACTGGCTGCTCTTCCAAAAGACTCCAATTTGATTCCCAGCGCCCACATGGAAGCTAACAATCATCTGTAACTTCAGTTCCAGGGGATGGGATTCAACACTTTTCTGGCTTCTGCAGGCACTGCACACACATGGTGTATGGCACAACACCCATACACATAAAAAGCACTGCTGGGCAGGTTAGCAGGCGTATGTAGATGCAGCTACTTGTGAGGCTGAACAGCACTGCCAGCCTAGGCAACGGACCCCAATCTTAAAAAAAAAAACAACACAACTCTACCATGAAACACTGTAGATCTTAATGTACCATAGCATATTATATGGAAATGAACATTTATATAACCAGTTATACCCAGTTTAAGAAATATCACCAGTGATGCTAAATCCTATTGTGTGAATGTACCTCTTTTCCCAGACGAATGTTTCTATTTACCCTTATGTCATTTATCTTGGACATCACAATGGCTTTTCAGATCCTTTATGCACAGGGATATTTTGCCATGTTGTTTTGAGATATTGCAAGGCTGTACTTTATTATATTGCCCAGGCTGTGCTTTAACTTACCTCCTGAAAGCTGGAGCTGCAAACATGCAATCATGGTTGGCCTATTTTGCAACTTTTTGAGCTGTTAGGCTCAAGCAATCTTCTTGCCTCAGTCTTTCAAAGCAGCTGGAACTATAGGTATACCAGAACATCTGACATTTGAACGGGACTTATACCGTATGTTAAGTCCTTTGACTTTCTTGGTTATCACTGACACTAAATATTGGTATTTTTTTACACTAATGACCCTACCTTATGAATATATTCTAATTTTTACATCTTTTGGATATCAGTTTATATGGTTAAAATGCGGTCTTTTGTTGAATTAAAAGTCTAGTAAATCAATCTATTCATTATTTTCCTTCATTAGGAGTCTGTATTCTCCATTACTGTAGCCCCTCAACCTCCGACTATGGTCTCCTTTCATGCTGTGCTGGTTACTTACCTAATCTAGGGCCTCACACATGCTGGGAAAAACATACAACTGAGCCGTATTTTTCAGTTCAATAGTCAAGATTTATGAGACAGGGTCTGAACTCTATAGCCCAGGCTGACCTTGAATTGGCAGCAATCCTCCTGCCCCAGCCTTTAGTCCTTTGATAATAGACACGGGCAGTCATACAAAGCTAGGAACTAGCTCTTGTTGACCCAAGAAGTTTCCCTATTTCCTTCCATTCTCAAGTTCTGCTGGACCCCTAACCTTTTTAATCCTCCACAGGCCTGTGAGTGGCAGTGAGATTTTTGTTTAAATAACATCTTATTTATTTTACATACTGACCAGTATGTTAGAAAAACAACATACACCCTCCCCACCTCCATTCAGAAAGGGCAGGTCTTCCATGGGCTTGGACCTAGCTCTTCCCCTTGCATCAAGGCTGGGCAAGGTAATCCAGCATGGGAAACAGATTCCCAAAAGGGCCAGGGACAGGTCCTGATCTCACTGCTAGGAGCCTTACAAAAAACCAAGCTACACAACTGCCACACACATACAGAGGACCTAGATCAGCCCCTCACTGTTGTGGACCCCTAACCTTTAAGGACACAGCTTTTTGACCAAGACAGATGGCTCAACTCTAGATGCTCTTTTCCTCCTTAAACGTAATTCCTACCCAGCTTTAGGATTCAACGCAAGGCCATTTACACTGGGGAGAACCTGCAAGGTTGTCCAATACTTCTATCCTGTTCACTCAGACACCTTTATATACTGCATGTGTTAAGAGACGTGGCTGCTTCCTCCCAGAGGCGAATTGCTCCAACTGGTCTTTTTAGTTGTCAGAGCAAGGTTAGATGTAGGAGAGCCAATGTTGAGTAGAAAGAAAATGGCTGCCAGAGAATTTACCAGGCCCTTGGAATCAGGGCAAGGACATCCCCTCAGTTTCCTACACTATGAAATGTCAACAGGGAAAATCTTTAAGCTGTAGTGCATCAGCGAATAAGAAAAACCACACAAAGAAAGTACTACTTGGGATTGTTTTTCTAACTAAACTTTTATTAAATTTTTGTTGTTGTTCAAGGCTGGAACCATCAAAGTCTGATCAGCTTTAAGTGCTGGATAGAGTAAAAATCACAAGAGACTACTAGATAATCTGTGAAGACTTGCAGACAAATGACAAGACAGACAAAACAAAAACAAAAAGGGTGGGCTTGTGGAGAGCTAGTCAAATCTTATGCTTATTCGAATTGACTAGAAAGGAACCAAAGCCGCTAAGGAAATTAAAGTTGAGACTATCATAAATGCTCACCAAAAGAAACATTGCGTGGGTTCAAAGTTTTGACACAGCCTGCTGCAGTGTGTACCCCAAATACTCAAGGTAAATCCCAATTCCTGCTGCCTGTCAGTCTCTTCTCTGGGGAAACTGACCGAGGAAAGAAATTATATCAGAAGTGGAAGTGGGTGGGTGAGCAGGAAGGGCAGAGATGGTTGTCTGGAAAGTTCATTTGTCTAGTATGTGTGTAAGGGGTTTTTCTTTTTCCAAATTTTTGTAAGTTTGAAGAAAACTCCGTTGTGAAAAGTGAGTTATGAAGAGTGCTCTTTATTTGAAACCTCCACAACACAAATGCCAATCTTGTCTCGCATTGAATCATTAGCTGTGCACATCAACACATTCCAAGCACAAATTAAGAAATGCAAACAGAACAAAAAAATATATATATATATAATTTTTCCCCTATCCAAAGGTTTCAAGTCTCAATGCAGCAAATCCTTCTGAACACAGAATCTGAGGAGCACACTGTTCAGTTGGGACAAACAGGGAGAGGCAAGAGAATGAGAAGGGAACAGGTATGCACTAGGGAAGATGGGCAGCTGGGACACACACATGGTGAGTTGGTGAATTTCATTTATTGGATTTTGACATTTTCTTTCTGGATCTTTTTAAATCCCCCCCTCCCCAGGTCCAACAATGGTAGAAAAACCCCACAGAAGTAGGCAAGGCCTTACTAGGCCAGCCCAAAGCCTTCAGAGCACTCCTGGATGGCCAATAGTAGCATGTGGCGGAGCTTCTCAAAGCTCTCATAGGCAGGCAGGTCCAGTTGATTAAAACTAAAAGGATAAAAAGATCAGTTCATGAGAAAAGACAATGAATCCCAGTGCTACCAACCTTCTGTTCCTCTCTGAGCCAGAGTCAATCTATCCCCCCCGCTTCTTGCTGACTGCCCCATTTTTTTCTCCAGCCTGATCTAATATAATCTGGCTTTAATAGTGGCCATTAGCAACATACATTTGGTCCTTGCTACAACTTACATACCATGGCCTTACCTACAGGATAAAGTATAATACAATGGAGAAGAGACATCTGAGACACACATATATAGTGAGCTGATAAACTTCATTTATTCATTTAAAGTCTTTTTATTTTGAAAAAAGATATTTTATGTGTGTTTTGCCTGAAGGTATGTATGCACACCACATCGTGTACATGCTGATGTCAGGAGAGCACCAGAGTACTGAGAACTGGAATTATAGATGGTTGTGAGCCATTATGTGGGTGTTGGGAACTGAACCCAAGCCTTCTGCAAAAACAGTACGTGATCTTACCTACTCAGCCATCTCTCCAGCCCCTTATTTATTGGTTTTTAACTTTTACCATTACTTTTGAGACAGGGTCTTTGTATCCGAGATTGGCCTGAACTTCTGATTGTCCTGCCTCCACCTCTCTGGACTACAGGCATGCACTACTATACCAAATTTATGTGGTGAGAGGAATGGAACCACGGTGTTGAACTACATCTCTAGTCATGACATTTTCTAAGAAACAGATGGCCCTTTTTACTAAATTTTTCATTTATTTTACATCCCGCCTGCAGGCTCCCCTCCCTCCTCTTCTTCCATTCTTTCCCCCCACCTCCCCTTTGCGTGCTCCCCATCCATTCCTCCTCTTTCTGTTCAGAAAGGGGCAGGCCTCCCATGGGTGTCAACAAAGCATGGCATATCAAGTTGAGGCAGGACCAAGCTCCTCCATTTGTATTGAGGCTGGGCGAGGCAACCCAGTATGAGGAATAGGTTCCCAAAGTCAGCTCAAGCGCCAGGGACAGGTCTTGATCCCACTGCTAGGAGTCCCACAAATAGACCAAGCTACACAACTGTCACACATATGTAGAGGGCCTAGGTTGTTCCCATGCAGGCTCCCTAGCTGTCTGTCCAGAGTCTGACAGCTCCTATGAGCCCAGGTTAGCTAAGAAAAACAATTGTCTTTAAGGAGGCATTCAGGGTCACTGGTGAAGTATATGTATGGGTGTATGTATGTTAGTAGAGGTGCCTGTGAAGTCCAGAAGAGGAGGGTATTACAGACCCTGTAGTTGGGAGTTACAATGGTTGCAAGCTGTCCTATATGGGTGCTGGGAACTAAATTTGGGTCCTCTGAGAAAAAGCAGTAAAAGCTATTAACCACTGAGCCAGCTATCCAGCCTCTGTCCAGCCATTACTTGTTCTAGTCAGGCTAAGCCCTTTGGAATAGACTACACCATGATTTCCCAGAGTACTGTTTATTTCCCAATGTCTTCCCAGCTACCAGTCTTGTGTTTAGCCCATCTTCTGACCTCAACCTCCTCCACAGACCCAACAAACTGAGAGGTTTCTAATGTTGTGGACTAGGCATACTTGTGTCTAGGCGCCTAGTTTATCAAGCCTACAAGTTCAATACAATCACTGAAAAGGAAAAACAATTGTTTTCTTACCATGTGTGAGCTGAAGGCAGGCGATCTGTGGATCTGTCATCTCGATGAATCTGAAACTTCTGGATGCCATTCATGCCTTCAAGGGCAGCAAACCCTTGCAGGGGCACCTTGGAAGTACCTGTGACAAACTGGAGGAACTTGGCACGGTCTGCTTGGTCAAAGGAACGCAATGCTCTCCAGAACCATTGGATCTGTAGGAAGAGACACACAAAGAGTTCCAGGACAGTCTGGGCTATTACACAGAGAAACTGTGTGTGTGTGTGGTGGTGGGGGAAAAAAGAGAGAGCGCGAGAGCGAGCACAAGAGCACGAACACTTGTAAAGATCAGGAAATGGCAATGGACTTGAAATATTAGGCAAGTTCCTTTTGTAGAATGGGCTTCAGTTCCTTCACAGGATGGGTGAGAGCATCTGTAAATATGCTCCAGAAGAACAAAGAGGCAGAGGTATACTGCCATTCATAAACCAGCACCGATTAGTGTAAAAGGAAAAGATGGGGATCCTCTGCCAACAGCTCACCTGAATAGAGTTGGATTGGTACTTGTGGTACTCAGTGTTAGATTTTAGATCATCAATGTCGATGGTGGGCAGCCCTGATATGAGCAGCTCTAGTTCCTGCTCAGTAAAGATGGAAATGAGGCGCTTTGGAATGATTTCATAGAAGCCTTCCAAGAAGGCTGCCAGCTGTTTGCGGATGGCTCCTGGTAAGAGAATGGAAAAAGCAACATGGATTCAGAACTCATACAACTGAATAGAGGTAAGAGAGCCTCAGTTTGACACCTGATACTGACAGATCTGCCTGCCTCACCTACCACTGTTTCCAGGCCCCTATATGATAGTAGCTGAAGTTAAGTATTTGTCAAGTGTTCTGACTCCCTTTGTGCAAGGCATTTGTGGCTTTGTCATAGGAAATAAGAACAAAAATGTTAAGTAAATAAATGGCTGACCTCTTTCCTTGAACAAGCAGAGGTCTATCTAAAGGACATTTTTCTTACCTGTCATTCTCATCTGGCACACCAGGTGTACATATTCCTTCTTATTCTCCTCTGTTACCAAGATGTTGGCTCCATTGGGTTTGAGGTCACGAACTTCACACACTCCAAACTCTTGAACCTAGAACATCCAAGACACCAATCATATATGTCAGGTTTGGTCTGGGCTGCAACTAACACAGAGTTGCAGGAATACACTCCAACTCCTTGCCATCTCCCAGACAGGGAGATGACGTATATTCATAGCTAACTGCCATTTCTCACTATTCATTAGCCTAGAGCTCTTCTGCATAGGAAAAAGCTGAAGAACAGAACAAAGGAAATGGGTCTTTGGCCCTAAACAAGTGAGGACAAAGAGTACCTCCATCTAATTTTTTCTATAATTAGAACTGTTTTAAGGAATGAATTATGTACTGGGACGTGTGTGCACGCATGCGTGCATGTAAGAGGGTGAGAGGGCAGAGGTCAATGACAAGTGTCTTCCTCTGTCATGTTCTACCTTATATTCTAAGAAAATGTCCTTCAATAAACTTGAAGCTCACTGATTTGGCTATGGCCAGCTGTTTCAGGGATCTATTATCTTTGAACCTCCAGTGCTGGAGTTACAGATGCAAGCTGCTATGCCTAGCCCCTATTGGAACATTTTTTTCTTACCCCTCCAAATTTTCCCTCTTATATTTTTTTGTGTGTGTGCATGTTGTGTGGAGATTAGAGGACAACTTGCAGAAGTCAGTTCTCTCTACCATGCTGAGCCTTGGGATTGAACTCATGTTATCAGGCTTGGTGGCAACTACCCTTACTCCTGAGCCATCTTATTGGTGCTAAAAATTTTATTGAAAAAAAAAATTTTTTTTTTTTTTTTTTTTTTAAGGGACTAGAGAGAGCGAGAGCTCAGTATGAGTGTTTGGTGCTCACTTTTCCAGAGGACTCAAGTTTTGTTCACAACCCTGTAACTCCAGCTCCATGGGATCCAATGCCCACTTCTTGTCCCTGTGTACCTGAACACATGTGGCATATACACATACATAAATAAAACTATTTCATATGTATATGAATGTAGGTACATGCGATAATATGCACATGTAAAGAGGTTAGGGGATGATATTGTCTGTTTGTCCTGTACTATTATTCCTGAAACAAGGTCCCTTCCTGGAATTAGACCAGCAGCTAGCTTATCTCCAATGATCCTTTTGTGTGTTGCACCCCCACCCCAAGTTCCAAGCACTCAATCATGGCCAAACCTAGCTTTTTACATGGGTAAGATCTGAACTCAAGTCCTAAAGACTGCAAAAACAATTGCTCTTACCCACTGAGTCATCTCTCTTCTGTTCAAGAACATTCTTAAAAGGGGAAACTAGGAAATAGCTTGGATTATTTTACCAATTCTATTTTCTGTTTATGATGTCTCTGCTTGATGAAGTCAAAGCACTTCCTCAGAACTGTTGAGACTCAGAGTCAGTTCCAAGGTGATCCCCAAAACCTACCTCAGTGCTGAAGGTGAGGTCATAGCCTAGTGTGGAGACATCATTTTCCAGCAGATAAACTAGGCCCTGGTAGAAGTGGTAATCTTCACTCTCCATATCTGTATACCTAGAAAAACCCAATTAGATAGGATCATGGCTTGGTGGCAGCAGATAGGACAAGGAGATAAGGAACTGAGTCCTAGGGCTAAGGGCAGTCTAAAGACTACCACAATCTCACCTGACAGACTTGCCCAAGATGTGTTTGTAGAAGGACCGTGTAAAGTAGCACTCCAGGAGGCGGTTGTCATATACAGCTTTGGCTACAATGCGTCCAACAAACTTGAAGTAGCTGAGGTGGTTGGGGTTACAGTGGGAAGATGGATTGATCGTGTAGGTGACCCGGTCACCAGGTGAGGTACGGAACAAGGCATACATAGGGTTGAACATCTCTCGAGAGATGATCATGTACCACTCTCGCAGGAGTCCCCCAGCATCCTGCCCTTCTTCTCCTTCAAACACTATATACCTGCATCAAAGAGCAGAAACAAGAGAGCTGTGCAGAAAGCCAGGGCAGATCTGACCATTCATGTACCATCATGTGAACAAGAAAGATTCTGTGAATCTGACTTTGAGGAAGTTCATTGTCAGATGAAGAAGTAAACAGAGTACCAGGAGAGCTCTGGAAAAACACAAACCATGATTTTAATCTGTCTCATCAGCTACTGTGATACTTAGTGTTGCAAGCTGCCAATTTCTTCTAGGTAGCTTCATAATCCACCAGTTAACACTCACTCACTTGACAGGGGCAGTGATGTACATGGTAACTCCCATCCCAGGGTTACCATCTGCTCAGCAGGCAGATTCCTATTCCTAGCCTAACAATGATACAAGTTCTCACTGCAAACAATTCAAGTGTATCCTTATAAACATTAAAGACATCCTTGTCTGCTTAGGAGTTGGTAAATCAGCCAAAGG
Source organism: Peromyscus eremicus (assembly GCF_949786415.1). Lineage (NCBI taxonomy): Eukaryota > Metazoa > Chordata > Mammalia > Rodentia > Cricetidae > Peromyscus > Peromyscus eremicus. Next base: position 16,767,878 of record NC_081439.1, on the reverse strand, counting down.
GCCAGCCAGCAGGCTATGTCCAAAAGTAGGAAGACTGTTCAACTAACATTATCTATGCCAGATTGCTATTGGGGAGTTTTGTAACCACTGGCCCTAAACTTGAGGCCAGATTAGGCCACTGCTACCATATAGAAAGAGCTCCCTGTCCCAAACCATCTTGGCTGTTCCCTTTCCCGAGTTCTTACAATCGATTCTTCATTTCTTCAGGAGATTTGCGATGCAGCTCCCGATAGGAGTCTTCAAATACATGGTCACGGCGAACATGCACCGCCATGTCTTCCTTCCGGAGCCCTTCATCCAAACGTTCCAGCTCTTGGCGGAAATATCTTAGGATATAGAAAAGGGAAATAGGATTGGGGGTAGCAGAGCAAACTTAAATTTGTCTGTTTAGAAGGAAAACTCAATGACACCCTCTCTTTGACCTTTGTATCCTACACACCTGGAAAGTACATAGCAGCTAGGAGAGAGACCATTTATTATGAATTCCATTTTTTTCCTATTTCTACTGAACGAGGGATCATAGAGACTATTACATTAGATTTCTGCAACAAGCAAGGAAGCACATTTACATGTACAGGAAGGAAAGGAGTGGGGATAACAAAAAATCTTGAGCCTGGTTTTGACTGTACCACCCCAACTCTAAAAGATGAAACTGGACATAAGAAACCAACTATGGCTTTTTTTTCTGGGAGGGGAAGACAGGTATCATTCATGTAGCTCTTTACCCCAACACACCCCACAACTAGGGCACATACTTGCGCTTGACATCAAAGTCGAGGACACGAATATAATCTACTAAGACAGCAAAAGGTCCATCAGCAAGGTGGGTGGTGGACTGCCGTAGTATCTGGTTTAACACAGTGCGGTGAGTCTCTGAGAGAAGAGATTGACAGCAGGAATCAGCATTTTATATAGGTCCTAAGAAGCTATATAACAATCTACTAGTTACCAACTTGCTCTTAATTGTTTTAGGGGCCTAAATCAGGAATTAGCTGGAGCTAGGGGCCAGTCCCAAGGTATGAATGTGAAATATGGCCATTTATATAACACATGGCTTCACATGGAGAGGCAGAACTTAAGAGCTTCTATAGCGGGTCTCTCCTGCCCTTACTAGTCTATTTTTTTTTTCAATGTGTGTGTCTGTGTGCAAGCATACTTGCACTCTTTCTCATTCTGCTGAATCAGCTAGGGATAAGACACTTTCTGTATCTGTGTGTCTAAGAGTTCACTGTACCTGCAAAGCGAAGGAACTTCTGTGTATCAGGGGGCAGGCTTGAGGAGATGTGCATAGACGAGGGCTCCCTGGAGAAGAACGGGTCAAGGGAGGAAGGAGTGGCTGGGGTTAAGGGGGCAGGGGAAAGTGGAGGTGGCTCATCCTTGATGTGTGCCAGCTGGCTCTCACGGGTGTCTCGGACAGGAGGCTTGCTCTCCCGCTCTGTGGCATGGACCAAAAAGAAGGCCTCGACAGCAGGCTGCAGCACTAGGGGATAGCAATGACAGCAAAAATGACACTTTACAAACTTTAACATACAAACACTCCCACCCTTCCATAACCATGTCACAAAAATATAACATGGAAGAATAAATAATGAAGACTTGTAGGAACTACAATGGTAAACAAAGCCAAAGAGGAAGTCAGAAAGTGGGACAGGCAATCAGCAATAAAGACAAATCTCAGCCTAAAAAGTAAAATGTATCAGAGTTACCAAGAGAGAAGGCAATTCTTTTAAATTCTTGTTACAGACACACAGAGGGAAAGAACAAACTTGGACTGAAAGAGCAAGACATTACCATTACCACCACCACCACCACCACCACCACCACCACCACCACCACCACCACCACCACCACCACCTGGCAGAAAGTGTCCCAGAGCAGACCAAGGGGTTTGGAATCTGTGCCCTCAGAAAGCAACTCACCTAGCACTGCATGCTGGTCATGAGATTCCTCCAGTTCCTTTAAACATTCCCCTAGCATGTCCCATAGCTCATCTAGGCTCAGCTGCTCACTGAGCAGTGGTAACTCAGGCGGCCTCTCCTCTTTCTCCTTCTCCCCCTGTGGTGTTCCATCTGAGGCAACTAGATACACAAAGAACAGTCAGAAAGCTTTCAGTGTCTCTCTTATTTGGCAAAGGCCACTAGACAGAGTGGGCCCACTGGCCAAAGAGTATTACTCATTGAACAACATCTAGAAGGTCTAAGTATTGCACTGGATGGCATTAAATAGCAAATTTGGCTCTCAATTACACTAGTCTCTTTTTAAGTGTTCAATGGAGCTTCTGACAGTTTCTTTCCAGTACAAGTATGTTTTAGAACATATTCATCAGATTCTGATAGCTGCCCTTGTAATCAGGCTGCCCACTTGCTTTTTAAAAATCTCCCTATTTTCTTTTCTATGAGACAAGGCTAGGACATAAACCAGACATTTTGACTCAAGTTTCATGCCTTTTAAATCAGATAACTTGTCTCAGCAGTTTAAAGCCCTAAGAAGTTTTAGTACAAGATGGACACCCCCATTCCACAGTTGGTATTTTTCCTAGTTGCCTCCTGGGAGTTTATTCTCAACGATTCAATGGCCAATTAGTAAGACTAGCTGAATCTTCTGGGTGGGAGAGAAGCAACTAGCCCTTTCTCTACCTCCCTACTCTACACCCAACCCCCTTCAGACCCCTGCTTTGTTTAGGCATCTTCCTGACATTTGCTTTCATCTTCTACCTAAATCCTAACTATTCTTCAGGGCTCTGACAGCCCTACATTTAAATCCTGGCTGTGGCACTTGCAGATCATGTGCTCTTGGGTAAATGAAAATGGATAGAGAACATGGGAATAATATTTACCTACCAAAGTCCAGATGACTCAATAAGTATTTCAAAATTGGGTGTCCTCTGAGAACATTATTTTAAAGTAATGTGTTTAAAGGGCATCAAAAGCATTCTATGCACAACTCACTGAAAAATGCCATTTACCATGTGCCAGGTACTTGGCTAAGTATTACATACATATTAAATTATTTAATTCTAACAGGTGTGAATATCCCCATTTTAATTAATATTTTTAAAAAAAAATATTGTGTGTGTATATGAATGAAAGCCAACTTTGGGTATCGTTCCTCTAGAACAGTGGTCCTCAACCTTCCCATGCTGAAACCCTTCAATACAGTTCCTTATGTCATAGTGACCCCCTACAACCATAAAAATTACTATTATTATTATTTTGTTTTTTCGACAGGGTTTCTCTGTGTAGTTTTGGTGCCTGTCCTGGATCTCACTCTGTAGCCCACTGTGGCCTTGAACTCACAGAGATCCACCTGCCTCTGCCTCCCTAGTGATGGAATTAAAGGCGAGTGCCACCACTGCCTGGCAAAAATTATTTTCTTTACTACTTCATTAACTCTAACTTTGTTACTGTTATTTAAGTATCTGTGTTTTCTTATGGTTTTAGGTGACTCCTGTAAAGGGGGCTTCTGATTCCCAAAGGGGTTGTGACACACAGGTTGAGAACTGCTGCTCTAGAGTCATCCATCTTGTTTTTTTGAAATAGGGTCTTTCACTGACCTGGAGCTCACTGACTAGGGTAGGCCAGTTGGTAATCAAGCTCATGCCTAAACTCAGGGATCTGAGTTGGCAGAAATTTCTCTAGCATTGGGATTGTAAGAGTGTGTCACTATGGCTGGTGTTTTTGACCTGGAATTAAACTCATGTCTGGATGGCAAGTAATTTACCCAGACGGGGCTGTTTCTCCATCCCGAACAGTCCTGCCTTATAACCCAGAGCTAGCAAATGGGGGAGCCAAGACTTGAAACACATGCCATATTCACGCACAATATACAACAGTTCCTTTTTTCTTCTTTTGAGAGAGGGTCTCACTATGTAGCTCTGGCTGGCTTGAAACTTCCTATGTAGACCAGGCTGGTCTTGAACTCAGAGATATGCCCACTTCTGCCTTCTGAGTGCTAGGCTCCTTTTAATCTTACATTAACATTTTCCCACTTATTTAGACTTTTTTAATGTACATGTATGGTTGCATATGTGCCACAGCATGTTTGTGGAGATTTAGAGGACAGATTTGAAGTTCATTTTTTTTCCTTCTATCATGTAGGTCCCATGGGGTCAATCTTGCTTATCAGGCTCCATACCAAGTACCCTTATCTGGTAAGCTAGCTCACCCACCCCTCTTTTGAGACAGAGTCTCACTATATAGTCATAGACTTGGTATATGAGTAGCTCAATCTTGCCTCAGCGGCTTCATGTATTTATTTAGAAAGAACACAGGGCATGTGGAGATATCAGAGGAAAACTTCTGGGAGTTAGTACTCTTTGACCATGTAGGTTCTGGGGCTCAAACTCAGGTTGTCAGGCTTGGTGGCAAGCACAACATTTATCCACTTTATCCACTCAGTCATCTTGCCAGGCTCTAATTTACTATTTTAAAGACAAGTTCTCCCTATGTTGTCCAGACTGACTTCACATTTATAATCCTATTTCAGCTCTCCAGATACATGCTACCATAACCCAATGTTTCTTTACTATATATAGGAATCAAAATCCTATTAACCTTTATAGAAACCAGTGTTCACTGAGTATATATATTTTGGGAACAGGGGGATCTACTAGAATTTCTCTTTTTCTTTTGCTGAGCTATAAACAGTAGTGGTACTGACCAATGGTCTGAGTATCTTGAGCACTAGGAGATGGCTGGTCCACATCCATGGGTGACTCCTCTCTTCGGACAGATGCCTCTGACTGGCTAGACTCCGACTGGACAAAAGGAGACAAGGTCACATAAAAGGTGCAACTGTGCTCTCCTCTGGGATAGACTAGAGATTGGCCCTTGACTGTCTCACACATTGAGCTTAGAAGATACTTTCTCCTACCTGGTTATCAAAGTCTATAGCTCTCCAGGTCAAAAGAATGGCATGCATGCTTCCTTTTCATTCTGAGTTTGCACATTTCCCCAAGAGCTCCCTAGATGCCTGCATTTTCTACAAGCTGCTCATACCCAATTCCTACTCAGATCCCACTCCACCCCTACACTTGTGCCCTGGATATAGATGAAAATTCCAAGTTTTCTGGAACAGGTTCTTTTTTTGTTTTGTGTATGTACACATGAGGTAGGCTTGCTGGCTATCTACTTCTATTTGTTCAAATAGAACTTAGTATAATCTCCCATAGGTGGGCTATTTAAAAAGCTATTTGTCTTTATCAGATTGAACAGGAGACTGAGCAGAAAAAAATGCCCCAGAACAGCAGTCTTCCCTGGCTGTCTTGGGACTCACTATGTAGACCAGGCTGGCCTCAAACTCAGAAATCTACCTGCTTCTGCCTCCCCAGTGATGGGATTATAGGCATGTGCTACCACTGCTTGCTCCAGAAATTTTATATAAAGAAAAACCAGGCCTTAGGATACCTTGGTATCTTAGGACTAAGTGATGTCTTTGTTCTAAGAACAGGAAGGCAATGGGAGTGCGCCACAGCTTTTATTACAGCCATTCTGATCTGGGATCCCAATAATGAGGTGGCTACATGAGTTCACAAAATCTTCCTCCTACAGTGCATCATTTCCTACATGCCAGGGGATTGAATTATGAAGAGGCAGAGGCCAGGGTAGAGGGAGTAACTATAGATAAAAGTGGCCCTATGGGATGTATACCTAGCTTTGGGAACTTTCAAGGTAAGACTCTTGAATTGTCTCTGCATTATTTCATGACATTAAAAAAATTTTTTAACTCCATATCCCCTCAGAACACAGGCAGAGCATTAGGCAATTAACAAAACACTACTAACTAGATAGCTGGGAGTGGGGTGTGATGGCCAAGCTTTAAATCCAACCAGACGTCCATACAAACCAGTAAAACAATCAATGAACAGTAAGGGAAACACCAACAAAAAGTAACCCTGTTGTCTAGAGGTATTCATTTTAGCAAACTTAATGCAAAAGCATACAAAGTATGGGCAATGAAAACCCATTGAGGGCATGTGCAAGAAGGAGGGTAGAGAAATGAATGAGGGGCCACAGGCATCATGCTAACCGTTGCTGCTTGTTGCTGTCTCCGCGCCCTTTGACCCTCACGTACCATTTGTATAATGGCATCAGCCTCAGCCTCCAGCTGCCGAACAGCTGCCTGGATGCTGCTAGCTGAGCCTAAACCGGAGGAACCTGGGAGAAAGGAAAAAAAAAAAAAAAGGAAGGTACGATATAAAATGTAGGAAGAGGGAATGCCCCAAATTCTCTCCTCTCTCCATGGATGCCAAAGGATGCTGAGTTTGAGTTTTAGTTCAGGCAGTTTTGTATACTCATAATCAAGCCCCAAGGTAGGGAAGAAAGGGGGAATGATGCTAGGCAAATGGATGGTGGTATGTTAAGAGCGTTCTATGGGACAGGAGGAAAGAGGGAGGAAAAATGACTTGGCAGGCCAATGTATGAGAACATGGCTAAGAGTGTTCAAGGAGGCAGAAAGCACACACCCATAAGTCAAGTCTTTCTCAGCAAAATGTTGGTCTTCCCATTTCCTTGCCAGATTTCTATTGCCCCTTAATTTTAACTTGATCTACTCAATCTCAGGTAGACAACTTGAATGGGTTATACAATAGCCATCAACATTTAATCTTTAAAAAAAAAAAAAAAGAGGGGGGGCAGGTTTTCTTTTTGGAAAGGTCAATCACAAACAAAACAGGACACTTTAGCCCTATTCCTCCAGGGATTCTGGATTCACCCCCCAAGCCCCACAGCACCAGCATGACCACCATCACGCTCAATTGGACACTCTAGTTCCATACCTAGCCTGCCTGTCTGCTTGGCTTTCTTGTTAGCTCGTCGTGTGTCATCTCGAAGCTGGATGATGACCTGCAGGACCCTCAAGAAGAACTTCTGGGTAGATGTCTTGGATGTCAACATGGACATAGAAGGCAGTTGGAGCTCCCGGCCACCCAAGGGTCGCTTCTGAGATGCCACAATTACCACATTCTCAGCCATGTCAAACCTGAATAGTGTAGAGGTGGCTTGTGTATATTGAAAACATCGAAGTATAAATACTCAGAGCAAGGAGGGCTTCTGATATTAACTAGAGAAAATAACCTCAAAAGATAGAACAAGTGGGAAGAATTTGAGAAATACAAGGTCAAGTATGTTATAGAACAAATAGAAAAACTATCCACAGTAATGAAACTGAAGAGGAAAACCAGCAAAAGCCAGATTCTAGCCTACAGTTAAAATTTGAGTTACCACCCACCTGCTCTGCATTTTGCCTTTCAGTTTGGTGGTCTGTGGCTGCTCCTCAGGCAGGCCATCAGGAGAGAGGGCCTCACATTGGGCTCTCCGCTGTTGTTCCAGATTGTATTCCCTTAACTCAGCGAGTAGGGTACCTGGGTAAGCAAGAGGAGGTAAGTGTTCAGAGATTTCCTTAATGCAGTAGCAGAAAGTTGAATCTTACCAGGAAATCTTTGTGGGAAATTTGAGTGAATAGGAAATTTTGCTATTTGGTTTAATGTTTGTGCTTATGACACAGGGACTAATGACTTATAACTAGTCTATTAAATTTACACAAAATGCAGTTTGGTGTAGCCAGACAGACCATGATCTTAAGTTCTATATAGTTCTAAAACTTACGCGGGGTTGCTATGAGAACTATGAGATAATCATGAGCTATTGCTCAGCTCATGGGCTCTAAATAACTGGTAATAGTCAAGAAAGTTTAGACTGTTTAGAGGCCAATTCTTTTAGGAAAAACCTTGTAATTCTCATGCAGCAAAGAAATACCTGCACAATACAGAGCAATTAACTCTCCTACACCAGCTTCTGGGCCATTTGTGGGATGATATAAGGAGGGAATCAAGATCAAGGGAGACATATGATTAGGGCGAGGGTGGTAAAGAACAGAAACATTCCACACTGAAAGAAAACGGGTTTCTATTCCTTGATCCAATGATTTTCTCACATTTGGGTCTAGTTTTCTATTGGAAAAAAAAAAGACCAACAAAATTGGACAACTTCCAAATGCTAGACCTTTTGCATCCTCAAAACCACACAAAAGAGGCCATTACTCCTGAATCTGACTATAGTGTAGGAATATCTGAGATGAGAAAAGTGGTCTCTGCAACTGCATTATGGAGCTCTTATAGGCACTCATTAAGGAGAGGAAAAAAAAAGAGGCCTTTCAGTTCTCAGGAGTAGTATTCACTTATCTCTTCACTAAGCACTAATGACCAGCTGTATACCAGTCATTAGTGATAGCAAGAAAGCCAGCCAGTCTTATTCTCAAACAATCCACAGCAGAGGAAAACAAGAGCTGTGCTCTAGAAGCACGGTCTAAGTTAGCTTGAGTGTATGTGTGTATGTGTGTGTGGGGTGTTAGGGAATGCTTACAATAAAACAGAGTAAAATGCTTTAATATTATTTATTACCTATCTGTTTACAAAGGGTATAACCCAGATGGCGGGCTCCATTCAGTAGCAGCTTAAGAACTGTGTCTCGGGTCCCAGAATCCCCTCGAGACAGCTGCAGTAACACATTGGCTGCATCTTCTAAGCCTTCTTCAGAACAAGAGTGGGATGTCAACACCTAGGTAAAATATAGAAGTAATAAGCCCTAACCCGAGAAACTGAAATGTCTACCCCTTTCCTTCAACTGTAAAAGGTATGAAAAGCTCAAACTTACCTCCACAGAGAGCTGTAGCTGGTTTTCAGTGAGGCCAGAGGATACCATTTTGAAGTCTATACCACTGCTGCCTCCTTCACCCACCTTTGCTGGAGATTTGCTGCCCTTAGTAGTGGAAGCTTTGAGGAAATAGAACACATTAAAGCTCTGTGATTGTCATAAGCCTCAAACTGCTGCATTGTAAAGGGCTTCAAAATGGCAAAGCAGAAAAAGTGACAATCTACCTATCAGCAAAATCTCATGTGCTGGAAACTGAACTTAGGGTGTTATACATACTATGGAAGCACTCCTATCCCCAGAGCCAATTCTTAACTGTGCCTTGTAAGGTGACCACAAATCCTAGGTATTTCTCCAAATTGTTCCCCTATTATTATAAGCTTTCCAACTTACTTTTTAAAACCTACTCCTGCAGCTGGGCGGTGGCGGCGCACGCCTTTAATCCCAGCACTCGGGAGGCAGAGGCAGGTGGATCTCTGTGAGTTCGAGGCCAGCCTGGGCTACAGAGTGAGTTCCAGAACAGCCAAGACTGTTACACCAAGAAACTGTCTCAAAAAACAAACAAACAAGGAAGCAAAACTCATATTTCTAATTGAGCTCACAGAGATTAGAAATGCTACCAGAAATGGTCTGTTACCTTAAATCACACTGCATTTATTCAATCTATTATTGTTAAGTCTGGAAATCCCTCAAGATTAGGACTTAACTATCCCCTTCGGTGCCTAGCCAGAGGCTCAGCTTTTGACAGGTGTGTACATGTGCGTACACCAGACACAAGGGAGGGAGGGGATGTTGAGGGGAAAGGGATAAAGAGAAAACAGGGTAAGAATGAACACATCCTGTTCTCACAATAATTATCATTTAGGGATACCAGGATTTGGAAGTGGGAGTAAGGTGGGAGCTATAGGATACACCCCATAGCTCTGAGTTGACACTTACTTGAAACAGTAGTGGTAGCAGTTGTGGGGGTAGTCACTGTGGTAGAAGCAGCTACAGTAATGGTGGAAAGAGCTGTGGCAGCAACCAGAGCTGGAGCAGAAGTGACAGGGGTGGTTGCAGCAGGGGGTGTGGGCGTGGGGGTGGTGGCAGTGGTGGTGGTGGTAGATGTGGTTGAAGTGGCAGCAGTGGTGGAGGAAGCACTGCTGCCTGAGTTAGCTTGTGCTTCCGATACTTTGTTTTCTGGGAGAGCAATTGAGATGAGAGAGAGGAGTCTCAGGAGCTTCTCGGTTAAGAGAGAACTCCGGCGGATGACTGGATGTGACAACATGTTCATGAGCTGCCCCAGTGGAGAGGCTTCAAGGCTGTGTAGGGAAGTTTCCCCTTCACCACCAGCGCTCACTGGTACTGACTTCACGGAGTTCTTGCCTTTCCGGCTAACATTCATGTTGTCCAGTTTTACCAATAAGTCCCAGAAGTCTGTACAAATGCCACTGCTGGAGGATTGTGAGGAGCATGGGCTGCAGGCCTGCTTACTGCCCCTTTCCCGATCACTTTCGCAGTTTGTTTCTTTGGTCCGTTGCTGTGTGAAGTGGCTGGGAAACACCTGCCGGGAAAAGAAGAATAGGCTATATGGTCTTCGTAGAGGATAAGCCTTTCTGTTACAAAAAGACTAAATGCTTCTCAGACTCTCCTTTTCATTGGAAAGCTCTGGTAACATAGGGCAGACGGATTATGAGAGTTTTATCCAATAGATAGTGAAGCAAAAAGTAAGGGCAAGTTGTTGGTAACAAATAAGGTAATACATTTTGCCCAGTGCCTAGCACAAAGTGGACCCCAAATACACAGTAGCACTGTTTATTAGAATCCTGAGCTTGTCACTTTCTAGTCACATGGCAAAGCCATTAAAGTGTTCTGAATCTTGGCTTCTTTATCTGTAAAATAATCATAGAGTGCAAACAATTGTTTTGATGACTGAGACAGTACATTAAAAATTGTAAAGAACAAAGATAAAAATCCAGTTGTTTATTGGACAATTTCCCAGAAACATCACAAGACACAATACAAAATAAAAGCCAAGAGACTTGTTAACCCCTTTACTGTCCAGTCTCACCCAGGGTATTGCTACCACCTACTTCCACCCCTTGAAGCCAAGGACTCTTCAAGCTCCTCACCTTGGCCAATTGAATGAGTGTATCCAGAACATGTCTGCAAACAACAGGAGCAGCCTGGGGGTGAATGTGGACAGTGGAACCACTGCTTGCATGCTTCTCTGTATGTTTACGTCCTCCAGAACGTTGGATCTGGAATATGTTAGTCCTACAGCCTAAGGCAGCATCCATAGATACTGAGAGCCAGGAGAGCTGGTTTGAACTTTTGGACTCCATCTTGTGGAGCAGATCCAGAGGACGGTTCTCGTGGCTGCTTGATGCACAGCTCTTGCTTGACTTTTTGCCCCTTTCTTCACTTGTGGAGAGCTTGGGAGTCTCAATGCATAACTCACTCTCACTACTGCGCTGCAAAATGGACAGGAGGCTGCGGATGACCCAGTGTCGGGTCTGGGCATGATAGCACAGATTTCTCAGTACTCGGTGAAGACGGCTAGTATTGAGTTTCGGCTCATCCACAAAAAGTAGGACCAAGAGGCAAGACAGGGCTTCATGGTCTAGAAGGAGACGTCCTCGGAGGCGGAGAAGTGTGTCGACATTACTGCCAGAAGGCCTAGAAACAGAACATGGTTTTGGGTAAAACTAGCTAAAGCATTAGGATGAGGTCTAAATACATGAGAGGAGAATGAGTGGGATAACCCCAGGAAGACTGTACAAGGAAGACAGACTATCCACAACAATGACTCTCTTGTGTATCTACTGTATACCAGGCACTTTACAATGTCCTTAAACTTCTTTCCTTGGAGAATGTTGTTCACCATTATTGAGATTGTGAACAAGAAGCTCAAACAAATCAGGTAACTTGCTCCCAATAACAACATGCCCACAGAGAAGGAAGCATAGATTCATATTTTTATCATTTATCAAGTGACAAAAATCTAAGATCTATGAGCCAATGTTTGTTTTTACCTTTTCTAGATTAAGAAGCTTCCATCCTTTTATACGGACTGATCTCTTCCACCACTGTTTTGAGATGATAAAGCTACTATGCTTCAGCCTAGTTAATAAGTAACTCCCTTCTACTTCTGTAGTCTACCAGTTACAGTCCTAAGACCAAGTTAGGCTCCCACTTTTTATTTTGTTAAAACCATAACTAGTGTTCACTGCCAGCCTAACTTTTTGAGTCTGGCCTTTTAGCTAGACTTAGTAAAAATAAAAACTGTGTCATTCTGAGAAGCGAGTTTAAAAGGATTTTGCTTGTCTACTCATTTCAAGGCAAACAGCCCAGAATAGTCATTCAACCTACTTCAAGAGCTTTTAGTTTCTCTACCTATAGACACCCTGAAAGTAGTATGGTAAGATTAAAAAAGGAGAGAGAGAGAGAGAGAGACAAAAGTACCTATTATGGCTGCTGCTACCCCCCATCTGGAAGGTGCCACCCCTCTGTACAGCAAGGCGAGTATACTGGACCCCACGGTTGCCACTCAGGCGACTGGTAAAAGCTACAAAGAAAGAAAAGGGAAACTGAATTGTTGAAGTGGGGAGAAGCTGATTTAGGCAATATAACAGGCAAAAACAAAACAAAACAAAACAAAGAAAGAGGCTAATTAAAACAAGGCCAAGACATTCCAGAGCCCTCTCTCTCACTTGCCTCCCTCTGTACCTGGACTTCGGAGAATGGCAGAGAGTGCAGAGGTACTACTGTGTCCAAAAAGACGCTCATGCATGAGCTGCCGCTGTCGGGCTTCTTGTTCTCGTCTTAGGGCTTGAGCCTCAGCTGCAATGTCAGGTGGCATCACAGCCAACACACTGTCTTCCATGTCCTCCAGGACACTACGACGCAGATCTGAGGGCAGAGTCTGGATGAAGGTCACAGGATCCATGGGGGTGTCTGAGCTGGCATTCTGGGCCAGTTCCCGCCGCTGCTGCTCAGCTCTCTGCTGGGCTAGCACCTATAGAACAAAACAAATTAATAAGAGTATGGCTCTTTTCCAGGTGGTCTGGTCTCACCATCTTCCCGCTCACATACTTCCTCTTGAATTGCTGGAGGTAGGGCAGCCAGGAACTCAGGGCTCACTTCAGTCACACCAGGATTCCCGACTACTGCAGGAGCTGAGCTATTTGTAGAGGGAGCAGTTCTGGTTGGTGGACGGATGCCCAGCTGGTTCTGTAGGACTTCCCGACGGATATCATCAGGGAGAGCAGCCAGAAAGGAGGGATCCACACCTTCAGGGAGACTGATACCTGAAGAGATTTAAGTAGTAAAGGGACTTACATCTTCATGAATGTTTTCACTGCTTGCAAAGATATGGAAAAGACCCACAACCTATCTTCCTAAGCTTCAAATAGTTCAATAGTAGTGTATGCTGTCACTCAACCTTTATGAAGATTCTCCCACATACCATTATACAGTGTCTTACTATAGAGGCCGAAAGCAACAGGCAGCCAACTGACCAAAGACCAAAAACTCCACAATTGTTTTTTTTTTTTTTTTTTTTTTTTTTTATTTTTTTTTATTTTTCGAGACAGGGTTTCTCTGTGTAGCTTTGCGCCTTTCCTGGGACTCACTTGGTAGCCCAGGCTGGCCTCGAACTCACAGAGATCCGCCTGGCTCTGCCTCCCGAGTGCTGGGATTAAAGGCGTGCGCCACCACTGCCCGGCAAAACTCCACAATTGTGAGCTAAGATATTCTTTTTTCTTTCTTTTTCTTTCTTTCTCTCTCCTCTTTCTCTCTCTCTCTTTCTTTTTCTGAGACAGGGCTTCTCTGTGTAGTTTTTGGTTCCTGTCCTGGATCTCGCTCTGTAGACCAGGCTGGCCTTGAACTCAGAGATGCACCTGGCTCTGCCTCCTGAGTGCTGGGACTAAAGGCGTGCGCCACAGCCACCAGGTTGATATTCCTTTCTTTTTTAAAAGTTGATTATTTTAGATAGTTGATTCAGTAATGAAAGTTGACTAACACAGTGTCAATAAGGATTAGAGATACTAATTAAATAATGGTCCTAGTTTATAAAGGCAGGAAGTGGTACAGACGGAGAATGTGAGAAAGTTAAGGTTAACTTGACTTCTAAGTCTGGACTCATTTCATTATGCAACAGCAGCATCCTCTTATTGCTGGTCCTTCTTCAATAACCCCCCTTCCCCAATCTGGAGGGAAGTGCTTGGTGGCTATGTCCATGCAGAGTTTTGGAAACATCATCATGGCCCAAACATGCAAGGACTCACCTGCAAGAGGATCTTCTTCTTCACTGCTTGTTGAAGGCAGTGGCTCTTCTAGGATTCCTCGAGAATCTGCTCCAGAGATGGCCACAGCAGAATCTCTAGTGGAAGAACTCTCAGAGGATGCAGGGGGAGAGCTGAAGGAAAGAAAAATTCTCACTGCTCTTTATACTGTTTTCCATAAAAAAGAAACCAAACAACAAAAACACATCTAATACCCATTTCTCAAATAAGACTATGCCCTATAGTGAACAAGTATGAGTTCAGCCTGAAGAAATACCATCTAACACATTACATTCCTACTCTCTTGGCTGTATAGTGCTTACTTGTCGTCAGGTTGCTGGGTAGATTCTCCTGACACATCAGGTCTGCCTTGCACTTCTGCTACAACTGATGGGACATCCCCAGGAGTCGAGTTGCCTGCTGTAGGCTGCTCCGAACCTCCAGCTGCTGGAGTGTCACCTACAGCCTCTTCTAATGTACAGGAAGCCAGGCTGCTGGTGTCCATGGGAGAACCCTCCAGTTGACTGCTGACAGCTGTTAATGCATCTGAATCTTCAGCTCTCTCCGGGGAAAGAGAGGCTAGAAGCAAGTCAGAGTGAGAAATTAGATAAGTACTTTGAATAAAGGCAGTATGATAGGCAAAGTCTTTGGTAGGGTTGTTTCCTTTGCAACAGTTAGCACAGACTTTTCATTTCTCTACCATTACCATTTGATAATCTGTTGCTTGCTCCTCCATCTCAACTGCCCTTTAAAATTCTGCTCAAGACTTTTCTATTTATTACTTAGTTTGTTCTACACATGTCTGTGAAACAATGTCCCTAAGACATCCCAGGTAAGGATTTGTCATCCTCAGTTTTCCTGCAGGCACCATTTATACCCACATGCCAGTAGTTCCAGTTATCTAAATAGACAGGGCACCTGTGACGGTTACTGTCAACTTGACAGAATCTAGTATCGCCTGGGAAATGAGCCTGTACAAACATCTTTTGGGAATTATACACCCTGCTTTCATTGAGGTGGGAAGACCTACCCACTGTGGGTGACAGGGACTGTGGGCTGTTTAACTGGAGAAGGGGCACTGAGCAGCATACACGTATTCATTGTTTAACGCATAATGATATGTTTCTGCTGTGATTTCGCCGGCTATGACAGACTATAACCTGGAACTGTGAATCAAAAAAGACCTTTCCTCCCTTAAAATAACTTTTCTCGATTATGTTATCCCAGCAACAGGAAAAGAAACAGTTCCTGACAAAAACAAACAAAATTGGTACCTTAAAAATCTCTCCAGGCTACATCATAGGAAAGCATAGTATGGATAGTGGACACGGTTGCAATTTACCTTTCTAAAAATATTTTATTGAGAAGAATTTTGAGACCTCATTTTAAATGAGAAATAGGTACATGAGATGAGGATGGGAAAACTGAATGAAATTCGTGTTTACTAACTGTAGAATTGTTGACATCCAACATATATGGATTATAATCTCAGCTCAACTACTCAGTGACTTTGGGCTAATTATCTTATGAATAAATTTAAATTTATGAATGAAGATACTACCACCAACTTTGAAAAATTATTTTATTATCAAGTAAGTTAAATAATAAAGCTGGCATGATAGTTCAGAAAAATGAGTACTGCCTCAATAAATGGTGGTGTGCTTATCACAATCATTAAGCGACTCAATAATAATTAACTGACGATACAGAGAAGACATTTTAGCTTCAATGAAGAAAGCTAAATTGGAAACCGAGGATAGCAGCTCCTAATTCTTTAAAGTGAGAAAGGAGAGAAAAGCTAAAAAGATAGCAAATCTCTTCTCTTTTATGCCCCTTTGGAGTTAAAATTCTACTTACTTATGGTGGGAGCTGGGGATAACTCCATTTGAGTTGTTTCTGCTTCTCCACTTGTCCTTGTGGGACCCAATTCCTCCAACTCTATAGGCATCAATAGCTGTGCAGAGTTCCCCACTTCTTCAGCAGGAGACTGTAGTTCCTGAGGAATCTCTCCTAAGGCTGGTGGGGTTGGGAGTGCTGGCTGCTGCTGGGAGGGTTGTAGAGTACCAAGTGTCTCCTTGGACTCAGATGTAGCTGCATCCGTTGAAGAGGGGGTTGTTGGATAGCTGTCAGGCATAGGAGTCCCATCTTTATCAGAAAGAATGATAATGGAGGTTAAGGGGAAATCAGCCATGGGAAGCATCCTAACCAGCACATTCAGATTGGTAAGGACCCATCCGGCAAATGGCATGAAAATCTCTCTCCAAACAAACTGCTTCCAGAAACAGCTCTTGGCTGGTGTAGCAAAATGGTGACAAGGGCTAAAACAGTGCTATCTGTGTCTCAAGAACCAGAGATCTTATTCTGAGGTTCTAAAGAATAAAATCTTTTCTGTGTTCCAGATGGAAGGGAACAATTGTATAGCACATAGATAGGGTTAGGCTACACAGAAAACTTTACTAAAAGCTTATAGATTCTCACATTTCCTTAGTCACTTGGAACAAGAAGTGGTCAGAATTGATATATAATCCTTTCTTGTTGTTGTTTGAAGACAGGGTTTCATGCAGCCCAGGCTTGTACTGAGCTCGCTATGAAGCTAAGGCTGCCCTTAAACTCTTGCTTGTGGATTTGCAAGCATGAGCCAACACACTCAGCTTCCTATTCAAAACTCTTAAAGTACAATTCCCATTTCTGTCTTCATATTCTTATTCTATTACTAAGTAAATGAAGTTATCATAGAACTAAAGAGTAGAAGAACAATGAGTTAATACCCAATGGTAAAATAATCAGTTAATAATTAATATGTTCTAATGTATGAAGGACGAGCCACTTATTAACAGTATCTACCTCACTCTATCATCTGTCCCCTTCCTCCCTTTCTTACAGTCCTGTTTTTTTTTTCAATAAACATCTACAGCTTTTCTCTAATGGAGGTAACACTGCCAAGACTTAATGTGAATATGCCACACACCAGGGAAAGTAGTAAGTTGTATAGTTATCTTCTTATTGGGGCCTAAAATCCCTACCCCACAACAATACAACTTACTACCTCACCCTGGCATGTGCAAAAGTAAGTAAGGACAGCAGGCAAAAGGCCATTTTACCTTGTAGCAGACCCTTTCATACCCCTTTTGTTAGGTTAAGGGCATGGGGACATCTATTCTCTTTTCAATGCTTTACAAATATTGTATAGGCTTTTATAAAATAAGTCTCCCAATTCAAGGCCAGCAAATTTAGGGAAGCTTCTAGAAGGAAGTTCTGAATAAATAGGGATGGCAGAAACATGATAACACATGGACCAATGGTAAAAATGGTTTCTGACCATTGTTAAGGTGACTAGAAAGAATAGAAAGCATGTACTTTTATATCATTTAGCCCAGCCAATTGTTCAAGACAATGTTATTTAGACTTTTAGATCTCATAGACCACTAAGATTTAATAAATGATGAAAAGGACTAAAGTAGGCATTACTTTTGGGTTTGTATGAAAAAAAACAAACAAACAAACAATAATTTAGTAACAATATTTTGTTATCCAAGAACTAGGAGAACATAATTTCTAAATATAAGTCTTTTGAATGGAATAAATCTAGCTCTGAAACACACATTAGACTTCCCTGTGTTAATTTTCACCAAGGCCTGGCAACTGAGAACTGTTCTCATGAAGTGCCATACCAAAAGGGATCAACCATCTCAAAGATGTACAAGCCTAGTTTGGGGGGGAAAGAATAAGATACATGACCTGTGTACATATCAGACTGAAATATAGCATAACCACAACAGGAACCTGAATAGGGCTAGTTGGATGGGAAGTGTACCACCGTGAGAAAGACAGTAGACTGTATAGTTATCTCCAAGATGGGGTATGACCCTAAAACTATACAATCTACTACCTCATCTCACAGAGCACCAGTGTCCATCTTCAGCCCACATGGCCAGCTATTCGGAAAGAATCCACTGATTAATAATGAGCAAGAGTGGAAGGGAGGGAAAGTTACCTGAGACATTTTGTTCAGCGGAGTCATTTGTCTTAGATACAGTACACTGCAAAGAGAAGAGACCATTGGGAGACTTTACAAGTACACGAGAGAGGTCAAACACGAGTGTCATTATCCCTCACCTACACCACCCAGGAATTCAGTGACCTGGCAGTGTGGCTATTTCAGAATACAAAAATTCATCCAATTTCTTTCTTTCCTTTTTTTTGGGGTGGTTTTATGTAAGCCTTGGCTGTCCTGGAACTTACTTTGTAGACCAGGTTAGCCTCGAACTCACAGAGCTCCTCCTGCCTCTGCTTCCTGAGTGCTGGGATTAAAGGCTTGCACCACCCCTGCCCGGCATCCAATTTCTTTATACATATTATACTAATGTTCAACAGCTTTGGACAGGACTTGGGGATATAATATAGCCCAGCAAGATAGTTCAAGTTTACCATGTGTGAGGTCCTGGTTTTTATCTCCAGCAACACACACACACAAAAAAAATGGATTAGATTATGTAAAGGCAAAACTATGGGGCTGGGCAGGAAATGGACGAGAGAATTAAAACAAAACAAAAAAAAACAACACACATTAGAAATGGGCACAATTGTGAGAGAAAAAATTCTTAGCTCCATCTATTTCCCTTCCTTGGGTTTATTATTATTTTTTCCACACTAGCTTTGTTTTAGGGTGTTACTCGAGATCAAACCCAGGGCCTTGTGCATGCCAGGAAGCACTCTACCACTGAGCTATAATCAATGCTCATTTTAGCTTTCAGTCATATACAATGTTACTGTTTTTTAGGCCAAGTTTTACGTACAGATATGTTAGAGCAAGCTTGTTATTATAAACAAGTACCTCAATGTGTTCGAACTAATTAATTTAGTTAGCAGTGTTAGAAATCAAGCCTGGGATCTTGTACAGACTGTGAGAATGCACTATCACTAAGCTACACCCTCAACATTTAATGGTCCCCTCTTCCGCCAGGGTCCTTAATTGCTCTTTGTAGGACCACGTGTCTGTCTATATGTGTATGTGCTCTTCATGCATGCCTGGTGTCCTTAGGGACCAAAAGAGGATGCTGGATCACTGAGAGATGGAGTTATAGTTCTGAGTTGTCACGTGGGTGCTAGGAACCAAACAAACCAAGGTTATCTCCAGCTCGTGTCCTTGTTTTTACTCTACCTAATAACCTAACTTCTGAACAGGGTATACTACAGTTTTCTGCTCCATTCTTAATTTCATTGTGCTTCTATTAGCTTCATGCATATACATTTAGTTATGTGGTAACAGATTTTAGGGTGGGAAACTTTTTTCTCTAACACCTAAGCCAAACCTATTTAAATGCTAGAATGTGGTTATAGATAATTAAAGTAAGGTTCTCCATACTAGAAGTCCACCGTGAAATGGAAATGAGAACCAACATGGGCCAAAGTCAGGATCTATCTTCAGGCCTTAGATAGAGACTACAAAGTAAGACTGTTATTCAAGAAACCATTTTGGTTCTGGTGTCAGCTTTCCAGTAAGATAATGGATAATTTACCTCTGAATCTGAATTTTTTTTTGTTGGTGCCTAAAAACCAGATAAATGAAGAATCCATCTGGCTGAACAATTTCCCAGGTTCAATGTAATATTCTAGATTATTTAGTGGATAAGTACTACGGGCTTGGCAAAAACCATAATAAAAAGAAACAGAGGTAATGGTGCATGTGCATCTCTTTGGCCCCTTGGAATCACCTGTGCACTCTGATCTCTGTTTTCCTTGTCTTCTTTGCCTTTGTCTATTATTTTTGTTTCTTCCTCAGCCAGTTGTTTCCTGCGTTTCTCCCTTCTCTCTTCTAGCTCCTCATCTCTCAAGAATTCCAGGTGATTGACAATGGGTACTTTAACCACTACAAGAAAAAGGCAAAGATCAGAGGCTGCTTTGGAAGGTTGAGGAGAAGTTCAGAGACAGAGCTTGCAGCCAGAGACTCAGAAACAACTCTCTGAATACTCATCTTAGCAATGGAAGGCTCATGACTGCCTTGATGACCAAGCTTACACATACCTGAAACACAGTCGTGCATGCTCTCAGCATCAAGAACTTTGCATTCCTCTGTCCATCGGGTCAGAGCTGTAGGGATGCTGGACAGGGTCCCTACAGGAGAATGAAATGAAGTGAAATTCTAGGTTTTATGTAGTGTTGATTGACTACATAATTGCAGTGTTTTCCTAAAAGGACCCGTGGCCTGTCCCAAGATTTGGTGTATAACAGGTACCCAGAGGCAGTAAAGAGTTGTTGCCCTTGGCTAAGTTACTAAGTGTTTTTGACTCCTATAAAATGTAGTTTCTCTAGGAAAGACACTGCCCTCCTTAGAATTGTACAAGAACCCAACAATCCTATCCTCTCTCTTACTGCATAAACTTGCCTGCTTGGCTAGTAGCTGTGCTCTGGTCATGAAAAAAGTCATCCAGCAGCTCGTCATCAGACCTGGCGATGATATGGACATCATCATTGCCCACTAGGAGGCGGGCCCGGCCTCGGCTTTGTAAGGGAAGGCTGCTGCTCAGCTGAAGGATGTCAGCAGCAGCTGAAGGACCAAGCAACCTGTAGAGTAATGGTTAGGTACCACTGTCATTTTTAAGTCCACAGAAACCTGTTACCATGAGAACGTGCATGTAGATCTGCTAAACATGAACTTTATCATACCACATTTAAACCTTTTACTACCATTCTGATGCATATCAGTTTGATAACTTTGAGCTTAAACTGCATAATATTCTATAGTTCCTTGAACACTCAAGTGCCACCAGAAAGCTTTTATATACCAGGAACTGTGTTAGGTATAATGCCTCTAGCTGTACAGCCTTAAGCCACTTATATCTATTCTTTCATTTTAAAATTGTTTCACTTACTAAATTCTAAGCTATAGCACAAGAACCTTGTCACCACTGTATCACACTGTTAGATGAGATGCTTGCTGGTCTTATTATATACCTAGTGGCAAAGGCTGGCCTTAACCTTGTGATTTTGCCTAAGCTTCCTGAGTGCTGGGATAGTAGGTATGTGCCATCACACGGGGTTGGGCAGTACTTTTAAGTAAATGTTATATAAGCTTGGAATTCTTTCCCCCAAAGATTGTACATGTAGCACACATACCTTATTTGTAAGGGACTGTTTATCCTTATGGTCAAGACAATGTTGAAGCTCAGTTAAAATTCTTAAGAGCTCCATTGAGTTCAACAGATTCTGCTTCTAACTCACCTCTGCAGTATAAGAGGAGGGTTAGGCTGGCGGTTCCCAGGGTAGTGAACATGAATGGTATGGCCAGTATTGGCTGTCAGCTGTCTTAGGGTCCTCTGACTGCGACCGATGCCCTGGGTGAGACGAGTTGTGGAAGAGCCACTGCCCAGTGTCAGGGAACTGTGATCTGCATGGCGTACCATCAATGGGTGGGTAGTAGGGATATTTCCTGGGGATGGAGGGATGTCTGCTGCAAGGATAACATGCAAAGGGGGTCAGTCCCCAAAATAAGTTTTTTTCCATGGCTTTGGTTCAAGTAGAACCATGTCTCCTGGGCCTTACTTACTCACATGAAAACTTGAACTTTCTCCTTTATCCCTCATTCCCACACCTAATCTACAGTCTCCAATACTACCACAGGTTATGACAACACCTCAACAAAATCCTACACACTACCTTTCCCCAAGCCATTTTCAACACAACCAGTGATGCTTCAAGGCCCTTCAGACACATGCTGGCTCCTTTGCTTCTCTTCCTCACCTGTTCTTTTGTTTTCTGATCAAGATGTTACTTCTAAAGTCTAATAGGTTGGATTAGATACACCTTTACTCTGTGCTTTCTTAATGTACTACAATGCAATGTCTGCTTACTTATAATTCCCATGAACTATAAGCTCTTATAAAAGATAAAAACTCCATTTTTTTACAACCTTATCCTCAGTACCAAGGACCAGTAAGTACATCTCAAATATTCAATTTGTTGAATGGACAGAGGCTCAAATACTTAAGAGATTGACGAAAACCCGCAAAAAACGCTAAGAGTATCATAGAAGGTATCTTGAAAATTATCTACTGCTCATTTTGTTTTTTTATCTTCGTGCTTTTCATTTACAGGTGACAAACTGAGGCTCAGAGGTAAAAGATTATGGCCAAGACAACAGACCAGAATTGTTAAGTGTTTCCAGCTATATTATGCTTGTGATTTGAGGTAAGACCTGTCCCATGAAGACAGCTTGAGGCTAAGAACTCGTCGCTACAAGGGAACGTTGATGTTGATAGGAAAGTAGTGGAGAGATTCTTCTCTCTCCTGAGCAGTTGCATCCGTGATGAACATTGAATCTATTAAAATCCACTCCCTAAAGCCAGGCTCAGCGGTGTCCATCCAAACCTTTGAGATCCAGCGTTACAGAATTAAGGATTATTGATTGCCCTGTCACTGCAGTGTGCATTCAGGTGCCTGATGTAGTCAAGACTTGGTCTCATTTTTTTTTTTTCCAATCAAGCAAAACATCAAGTTGTCCGGGCTCTAAGAGCTCCCTGTTTACTGAGTTGGAGATAGCAAGAGCAGTCTCCTCCGATTCCTTCTTGCAAGGATATGCTATCCAGAGAGATGGATTCAGACATCCCTTGCCATGGGATGTCAGGACAGTAAAAGAAGTGTTGTCCTCTATCAGATCGATGGCTGCTTTAGTTCACTGCTTGGCTTACCCTAGAGAAGGGTATAAGAATCAATAGATAAAACCCAGCTGAGCCCCTGTATCTTACTAGCACTGGAGAACATGTTGTCAAACTCAATGATGAGATCATCCTCCCGGTCAAAGCGCTCAAATCGGACCAAGGGAGAAGCGTTCATATCAGGGTAATCCTCATCCAATTCCATCTCAGAACCATCGTCGTCATCATCTTCATCTCCTTCTTCACCTTCATCATCCTCCTTAAGGGAAAATACGAGATGGAGAATTGCTGGAGGTAAGTGTTTTCTGAAGCCTGGTGTCATGGCCACATGAGCACATGAGGGAGGGAGGCGACGAGGCTAGCTAGTAACCCAGATTGTCCGTTTTTCTGTAGTTCTGTGTTCCCATGGAAGAGGTCATCTGAACCAACCCAAACACAGTCCCCCCTCACCTGATCATCTTCCTCATCTTCCTCCTCCTCCTCCTCTTCATCCTGACTATCATCCTCATCCTCGTTACTGCCACTGCTGTCCTCTTCCTGAGTGTGCTCCTCCTCATCCTCAGGGTCCAGGATATTCATGGAATCTAAAACAAAGGGAGCACATTGGAGGACTATACTGAGTAGCTAGAAAACAGGCCACTGTGCAGGCCGGCAGACTGAGTGGGAAGGCGATGGGGTATCTGACTCTAAGAGAGGAAGAATCAGATCTAGGGTGATGTACAGACTTAGTGAGCCAGCCCAGATTTCCTGAGAGTGCCAATCAATGCATCGACACGCTGAGCAGGGTTGCTGAATGTGGATGCTGGCTCCAGGGTGGTGCTTGAGGAGCCACGGTGTAGGACTTGGCCAAGTCTGTCGGTGCCCCCTTGCCTTTCCAGTCCTATTTTGCTACTGACTGCATCCTGTTGATAAGAGGGAATCTGGAGCGATGACAGCAGGTGGGTGAGAAGAAAGCGAACCAAGTAAGAAGTGACAAACTTTGGGCAAGCAGTAGTAACACGTTATTTGAAAAACTGGCTGAGGATAAAGTGGATGGTGTATGTCAGCGCATGCAGACAGATGCTTCCTTATTCTGCACATGTGGGCAGCTGCCTCCAGGAAAACCCTAGTGTAGTGTCTGTCAGACGTGCAGGGCAAGAAGGGAGGCCTTTCTGGCCTCGGCACTCTCACCTTCTCGGTTGGCCTGCAAGGTGGAAGCTTGGCTGAGGTTGGAAGGAGCTTCATCCATCAGCACGTCCTCTTGTGATTCATCCTCTCCACTTCTGCTCACTGAAGGTTACAGAGCAGAGCCTTCACTGAACAACAGAGGACTTCCCTTTCCAGACTGGGTGCGTCTAAGTAGCTATGTACACCTAACAGATATCCACGTTTGGCTTTTTTTTTCCTTTTCCTTTTCCTCCTTTTTCTTTTTCCGATGAGGGAGAATACCTCGATTCTCTGCTGTCAACTATCTAGGTGAGCTTGGCCAGTCACTTTACCTGTCTGAGTCTCAGTTTCCTCATCTGTAAAATGGAACGATCACATCTGTCTTGCCAATCCCACTAATTGTGCAATCACAGAGTACGATGGGTGTGGAAAAACTTTGTATCTTTAAGAATATGTCTACTTCCATTTATCCTTTGGTTTTCTTGATCAGTATAATAAAAACATAAACACCTTCACAGTGAGGTGGCAGCTGGTTACCTTTGTCATTTTTCCATTTGAGATTTTAAAGGGGTCATCCTTAAGGAATGACCACTTTTGTTTACATTATCGAGACACAGAGGCAGAAAGCCCCTGGACTTCATTGAAGAACTGAAAGAAAAGCATTTTTCTTATCCTACAGCCTCTTCTAGGCCTCCATGAATAAACACTCTTTTGATGTGCCTGATGTTATCATCTATACTGATGGTCACCCTACCACCACCCAACACAGGCAACAATTCAGACCTGCCACAGGCCTGTAGACAGCTTGTAAATTTCTCTTCTGTTAAGACCACCAACATCAAGACAAGCAGCAATCTAGGCTGGCTATGAGCCCGTAGGCAGAGCTGAGCAAGCAGATGATGAGAAAAAGGGTCCTCCCAAGAGAGACTGAGACAAAGGAAGAGGCTATACTCAGTTCTGGGGCTCTCACCTATAATTGTACTGTTCCCAGATCCGCCATCCCTCTCAAGCAACTCATCTATCAGGTCCTCCAGCTCATTCTCAACCTGGAGAGAAATAGAACATATATATGGATTCACACAAGTCTATCATTGTGCTAGCACTGAACCCTTTAAAAAAAAAGCCAGCAAGGGAGCATATGTTTCTATGATAATATGTGACAGGATACTATATAAAAACCATACATGTGGTGCTATTAATACGGAGACTACCATTGCTCCCAATAAATCTACACTCAGACTTGTCTTTCAAATGGGTACATCCTAGTTAACTGACATCAGGTTAGTCTTTAGAATGTTTAGGAATACATGCAGATCAATTTAGAGCGAGGAGTTTAGGCCCATAGGCAGTTTCTTAGCCATTGCTACCAAATTACCATGCTTTCTTTAGCATCTTTAGAAGACTGATATTTAAACACCCCAGTGAGATATGGTAGTACAGCATAAAGTGGAGCTAAGTAGCTTTCAATGATGATCAGAGTCAAGTAAATCAAAGACACTGGGCCCAAAGGACTTAGGTCAGCTTTCTGCTTTAACATTTCATCTGTGTCTGGTTGGAATATATACCATTTCACAGTATATGGCACTCTGGCTCTGTCCCAGCCCTCCTTTAAAACAATTCAAATACATTTGCTGAGCATCTAACTAAAGCATATCATCTGTGTTCTTCTGAAGATAGCATTGAGGCAAAGATCTAAAGTACTCACCCACCCACACCACCTGGGGGTTTGGTTCAGCGCCGCAACAGAAGATTGCTGGAATGATCTGCCTCCCTACCTGCATCTCTTGTGAACTGAGCACCTCAGGCTGCCCAGCAATCACCACTGAGTCGGTTTCAGCCTCCCCATCCATGATATCCCCATCTGCCACCTCTGTCTGAGAGACATCATGATCCTCCTCCTGCACTTCTGCTTCCCCAGGCTCGCCTGAAACAATCAACCAACCAGCATAATAATCAAAGGGTGCTTATATGCTGGATACCCGAGGCAAGCATGAACACAATAAGGCTTTTTCCTTGCGCAAGTTTACAAATTCTCAGAGTATAAATGAATGGGTGACAAAGGAAAAGAGGATAGCCAAACAAGGATGCAATGTGAAGAAATTGCTCGTAGGGCAGAGATTCCCACATCACTACTACAGATATCTGCAAGACCAGCAAGTTTCCAGGGAAACAACACAAAGCTAAAACAGTTTAATTCCATGCCTAGAAAGCAACAACTCCCACCCATCCAGCTTTCCAGTCCATTGGTTCTTAATCCCTACCTGGATCTTGCTGATGGCTATTTGAATCTTGAGAGGCTCCTTGGGCATCCTGCTCAGACTTGTTCTTGCTAGAAGCACTCTTGCTGCCAAAAAGGCTACTGGGCTGGTTTACAATCCGGGAAAGTGTTTCCAAAGGTTTTAAAGCAGCATTGACCGTGTTGGCCATATTTGGACTGAGATAAAGAAATATACAGAGATGAACTGAATATAAAATATTAGGTGCCTATCTGCTAAGTGTAACTAAAGTTCTTATAATAGAAGCTACTTAAGAGAGAAATGGGCACAAAGTCTAGTACTTTCAACTTAACATTTAGAAGAAAATACTGTTTGATTTAAAGACTTTCAAAGAATATAGCCCAGTAAAGCAAAGGTTCAATCGATGTCCTACTTCATGAAGCTATGGTAAGCACATGAAAAATTCTTGAGTAGAAGCTAGAATAAATTCTAGATGACCACATGAAAATAGCAAACTAATTCTCAGACTATCAAGGAAAAACAAAAATAACCAACCAACTAATCAACGGAACAAAAAACATCTCCAAATCCCTTTATTTTGTCCTTAAATCCTTTTTTCTCCATAGTATCATGTAGTTACCTCAGGCTAGTCAAAGTCTCTATGTAGTTGAGGATGACCCTGAACTTCTGATTTTCCTCCTTCCAAGTACTGGGGTTATAGGTGTGTGCCACCACATGCCTAGCTTTTAGTCTTTAAATCTCTTAAAAGAAGAGCTTAAAAGAGCATGATGATCATTTTTAAGTCTATACTATGCAGTATTTCTTAAGTTCAGTGACAGTGTCACAGGATCTGTAATTAGAAGTGCAGCATGATTTCTAAGTGTTATAAGGTACATGAGACCCTCATTAAAACTAGAGTGTTCCTGCTGCTATCTGACAGTTACTTCAGATACCAACCAACCAACACTAAAGTGAACCAAAGCTCATTAGAGCACATCTAAAGACTAGGACACGGAAAAATACAAATGAGCCGGAGTGCCAGGTGTGATGGTCCACACCATTATCCTAGCACTAGGGAGGCAGAGGCAGGCAGATCTCTGTGAGTTCGAGCCCAGCCTGGTCGATAAACCAAGTTTCATGAAAGTCAGGGGTGTGACACAGAGAAACTCTGTCTTGAAAAACAAAACAAAACAAAAAACAAACCTAAACTAGCCCGGGATATCATTCTGCCAGAAGGCTTCCAAAAATTACAAGAAGACAAACTCAGGTTTGATTTAAGTACCAAGAACACCAAGGACTACAAGAATGGTGAATTAACCTACAGTGACAGGCATATGAAAGCAGGGTTTTTCTGTGTAACAGCCCTGACTGTCCTGAAACTTGCTTTGTAGACCAGGCTGGCCTCAAACTCAGAGACCCTCCTGCTTCTGCCTCCCGAGTACTGGGATTAAAGTTGTGTGCCACTATGCCTGGCTAAAAAGTAGGATTTTTTAAAATCACTGAAGAAAGCCAGTTGATCTACATGTCTCCATAGATGACGTGAAGAGTAAATTTTAATCAGGAACATTTCCATAAGGGCGGAATCACATAAACATAGAGTCGGGATCATCTGTAACACATTTACTCTGAATTCTTTACCTTAGTCAAATGTCAAGAAACGCAATACTTTTTTTTTTTTTTTGTCAAACGCAATACATTTTTTTTTTTTTTTTGAGACAGTGTTTCATGTAGCCCAAGCTGGCCTTGAATTCCTGGCCCTCTGCTTCCATCTTCCGTATGCTGGTGTTATAGTTACTTACCAACAACCCTTATTCATGCAATGTTTGGGATCTGACACAGAGCTTCATGCATGCTAGCCATGACTCTACCAGCTAAGATGTATCCCTGCCTAGAGAAACTTGACTTTTTTGACATCCAAATGTCATGTATGATCTTCCCCGGACCCTAGATCAAAACAAGTTCCCAGGCTATGAAGGCATAAATAAAATAACTGGGAGCATGTGAACATAAATGTTTCATTTTTAGGGAACATTTACTTAATATCTGCAGGTTAAATAATACTATGTTTAAAAAAAACTAATTTCCAGCAATTGAGCTCCAGAAAAGTAAAACAGAACAGCAAAAACATTACAAAGATATAAATATAGACGTATAGCATTATATATCACTGAGTTGATAGTGTTAGGTAGTGCTGTTAATAAATGCCATTATTGAGCTTACCCCTCATCTGAGTTTGAAAAAACTACAATCTTTGCCTTAGGAAAGTATTTCTAGAGGGACTGTTAGAAAATCAATTTTTTTGCTGGGCAGTGTTGGCACACACCTTTAATCCCAGCCCTCGGGAGACAGAGCCAGGTGGATCTTTGTGAGTTCAAGGCCAGCCTGGTCTACAGAGCGACATCCAGGACAGGCACCAAAACTACACTGAGAAACCCTGTCTCGAAAAACCAAAAACAACAACTAAAAATTAATAGGTTAGCAGTGCATCATGTGTGTATACATACAATCTTAGCATTTGGAAGGTGGAAATAAGACTGCTGGGTTTGTAGGCAGTATCAAGAATAACATTAAAACAATTAAGATCTATCCATTTAGTAAGCACATCAGAACTTTCACCTATATCTAAAGTTTTCTTTTAAGAGAAGCTGCTTCACCAAACATCTTGGACAGGGCATTACTTTACCTGGACAGGTCTAGGCTGTGAGGAACTCTAGCCAGGTCATTGACTAGTCCCTTCTTCAGGAACAGTCGAATGATGTTGTTCATGCCATTATGCTGAGTCTTGGCTGTGGCACTACTGTAGAAGCTGGAGGTGGAGGGGCAGGACTCCATGATGGTACTGATGATACACATCACTGCCTGAAGTCTGGGAGAGAAGTTTGATACCTCTGTCAAGTGAATATAGCCCATATTTTAATGATATCTTTACTAACTTGCCTTTGATAACCCTTTTATATGCTCTTTGCATTTTCTTCTGGAAATATCTACAGAGGTAGATATTTGACCTCATTAGTATTATGTTTACTACAGAAATGATTAAAAAAAACCTGCTCAATTTTGTGTGTAAAGAAATATAGTGAAAACATTACTTTGTTTTTTCTTAAGTTGTGTATCTCCTTCCTCCAAATATAATCATTAGTTTACTGTGGGGAAAGAGATTTTATGTACATTGTTGGTATGACTAGAACTCTTGGTCAAGTGCAAGGAACCCCTTGGACCATGGAGTAAGAGATGCTCTTGCTTATCAGCATTAAGCCAGGCACGGGCTTTACCTGGCATGTTTCTCTGTACTCTCAGCCATAGCAAGTGCCCTTCCCAGGGCTGCTTTTACTTCATTCACTAGGGCCACCTGAGCATCTGTGCCACTCCCCGCAGCAGCCAGACTTGCAAGGAATAGACGGGCCAGGGCAGGTGTGTCCTTGTCTTCTGCATTCTGGGTGTGTGGGAGGAGGTGGTCCAGGACAAAAGCTAGCACACTGCAGTCCTGAAAAGTCATTAATTGTGACATTTACTCACAAGTACAATTAAGCCACATTATTCGTATAACAGCAAGTTAGACAAACAGTTATTCTTTCAAGTCATCCAAGATACAAGCTGGGTAAGTAGTGAACCAATTAGAAATCTTTGAGAAGCTTTATATAGCTTCTATATCGCATCTATTTCTCACTACACAATACAGACCGCCATGGAAGTAGTTACTTGCTTTCTATTTTTTTTATTTTTGAGACACAGCCTCATACAGTGTAGCCCTGACTAGCCTGGAATTTGCCAGCATTATGGCCACTAACTGTCCCTAGTGCTGGGATTAAAGATGTGTGCCACTATACTCAGCAATATTTGATATTGTTTAATACTAGCAAAAATTTTGAGATTGGGTCTCATATAGTCTAGGCTAGCCCGAAACTTGGAATCCTCTTGTCTCTACTTTCAAGCATACTGAGATTCCAGATGAGAGCTAACTATACTGGATTCTTAAAATTTTGAGTGATTTTAATGGAACTGCTTACAGCAAGTCAATATAAACTAAGCAAATCAAGCATTTTGTCCAGCTGTTAAGTGGGTAATCTGGGACCTAAAGAAAAGTAACTTGTATCAAGATCAAGGGTGAAGGATTCAAATATCCATTTTAGAGTGCTACACAATCCTTTCTGACACTTGCAATGTGCCTGAGTCCCTGTGCTGGAAACTGGCAAGAGCTGAATAGAGACAGAGAACGTAGTCAGAGATACATAAAAATAAAAAAAAACTTTAATGCACGATTATTTAAAAAATAGCAAAAAGGTCCAACAACAAAGGAAGTTGAGACAGACTCTTCTTTTTCTCTAAGTTCTACACTGACTTTTTGGGGAAAAAAGGTTTTATTATTCAGGCAGATTTTGGAAGTAAGAAGTCATGACTGCACAACACTGCAAATGTACTAAATGTCACTCAACTCACACTTTAAATAATCAATTTTATGTCAAATTTATATCTGTTAAGTAGTACATACTTTCGAATTCTGGAGCCTGGAAAACTGGACAAAGTGAGCGTAGAACTAATAAAAAAAATTTAACTCCAATGAAATACAAAATTAAAATTATTTTTGAATCTAAGCAATGGCATATATATCATTATTATTGGCACAATCTGAGAAAAAATTTGCAGTTTAGGAAAGCAGTATGACCACTTAGCTTGAAATCAAAGACAAGGGTTTCAATTTTACCTCTGTCCCCATACAGTGTGCCTTTACTTCTTGTAGCTCTCAGCCTTTTCTCCTACTCTGAAGAGATGATACTACTACTACTACCACCACCACCACCACTAACTCTGATGTGGAGGCCAGGATTATCAATAGTATTTGTAAAACACCTAGCCATACCTGTAAAATGTTTGGATATTTAATAGGCAAGATATTCAATACATTTATAGCTTGATGTCTTATTCAGTAAATTGAGAGTGTAACATATGAATAACATATTGAATGCATATATGTCAAAAAGGGTTTACATATATAAAAAGAATCTAATGAAAAACTTGAAGCCAAGAATTACTGGCAGTCAAGTGTAGTTCCAGCTATTCCAGAAGCTGGCTGAGGACAGGATGATTGAGCCCAAGAATTTAAGGCCAGTTTGAACCACCAACCAACCAACCAACCAAACAACCAACTAACCAACTAAAGCAAGCAAGCAAGCAAGCAAGCAAGCAAGCAACCTATCACCTTTAACAGATACATCCCAAATATCCAATAAACATGAAAATGTGGTCAACAAGGAATTGCAAATCCTATCCACAAAACCACTAACAAACCTACTGGAATGACTAATATGACGGCATAACATGAAACAATCAAAACTTTTATACAATTCTGGTAATATACACTCAGACCAATCAACCCCCAGCAAACTTCAGACACCATCTTTTAAAGCTATACAAATTCATGCACTAGAGTTCAGCAGTAACACTCTTAGGCAATCTATCACCCAAGAGCTATGCATCTGTATGTTTACCAAGACATGACTAAGAATGTTCACAGCAGCACTACAGTGATAGCTCCAAAAAGAAAAATGATTCAAATGTCTATTAACAGACCAAAAGCTTATGGCACATACATACAATAGAAAGCACAACCATGAGACAAAACGCTAAACACACACACACACACACACACACACACACACACACACACACACAATGAATCTCAAAATTTGTTAAGCAAAACAAGATACAAAAAATTTCATCAACTGCTTCACATCACGGTGAACAGCCTAGCTTTTCTTTCAACATTAAGTGAATACTTGGCATTCATGAGTTTCCAACAGACTCTAAGAGGTACCCAAATGATCAAAGTATAACACTAAAAGGAAAAACTAGAAATATTACCTCTTTGATCAGCTCAGACTGGCCCACGGTATAGCTGTAGTTTGCAATCAGAGTAGCAATTCCAACATAGGACCTCACCAACTCTGCCAGAAGACGAAGGATAGTAGAGGTAGGCATTAAAGGTTTGCTGCCCTTGCCTTTCTGCTTGCCTTCCTCAGAGGTCCGGTCCCCTTCTTTATCTTTCTTCCCTTCTCGAGTCTCCTCTGGAGTTGAAGCTCCTGAGAGAAAGCCGAACACTTGGTTCAATTTCACTTGCAAAACATTAAAAAGAGTCAAGCCACAGGTAGAAAGAAGACAGTATTTCCTCCATTTTAGGCCACTTATACATGTCAAACAATCTGATTACCACTGTAGTTGAATGAGAAAGATGAACATGAATAAAACATAGGAGAGGCTTGGACCAACCATTGATGCAAACCATAACTTCCTGATGCTTATGCAATTTTATGCTCTAGAAATAGTGTATTAGTAGTAATTCTCTAAATATCTTATCTTCTTTAATTTTTTTCTTCCCACATATTTGTCTAGCACACACTTATGTAATTCAATTCAAATGTTGATCTCCTGTGTCATCTAGATACGTGGAAATATTATGTGCCCACTTTATCTCATGGAAGTATGTGTACATTCTATCGGTGATCTTGTAATTGTCGTGGTCTGCCTCATTAAGACAAAATTCTTTAACTATAGGTACCCAATACAGTCTGCCACATAGCAAAGGAACAGACATGTTCTTTGACTAATATGCCATTAGCCATACTCTATTTGGGAAGTAAGGTCATTAAAATGAATTAGCCATTATTTTATTTATTATTTTTAATTTTATATGGATATGTGCACTAGTGCAGACATCTAAAGCTGTGAGCTACCTGACATGGTGTTGGGAACAGAATTTGGGTCTTCTGCAAGAACAGATCCCCAAATTAGCCATTATTTGACTGATTAAGAAAAAGATTTTTATTATTTTTAATTGTATGTATGGGTGTGGGGGCATATACACATTGCGTGTGTGCAAGTAATTGAGGCAGCCAGGTGTCAGATCTCTGAAAAGTGGAGTTACAGGTGGCTGTACGCTGCCTCATGTGCGGCTGTTAAGAACTGAACTAAGATCCTCTGAAGTTAAGATGGTTCTTAACCACTGAGCCATCTATCCAGCCCTTACTTTCTCTCATTTTAATCTCTAGGAATGACTATTAACCAAAGTACTCCTACTTTTATTTTAAAGCTTTTTATTAAAGGAATCAACCACAAAAAGCATATGGCTATAATATCACTAGCACTAACACTCTATAAGCCTGAAGTCTACCAAAAGGAATATGGGCTGGTACAAACAGTACAACTGAAGGATATCACTATAGCAACAACCATTAACAAGTTAATGAAGATTACAGTTCTATGAACTTTAGCAGCCTGTATCTACAGAACATTGGGCTCAGCCTTGGAAAAAATTACCTAGACAAGTAAATATAACAATGACACCTATTATTCTTTTCTAGGCCTGAGACAACCAGTTTCTTTATCTTCCTAACAGATAGTACGAAAGGGAAAAAGGAAAATTGTTACCCTCTCCTTGGGAGGTTCCAGTTGTGGAAGTCTCAGCAGGGGCACCATCAGCAGCAAAGACCTGACTCTGGAAGACAAATACATGTGAGCTGTCATCAATTCTATAAACAGTCCACAAGGGTTAAAATTCCTTTTGAAAACAATGGCTGAGACTGCTACAGATTCTTTTTGGTTGACCTTTCAACCACATTCTCTCTATAATCTATGGGAAGCTCTCACAGTGACTAAGATAGTCAAGTAAATAGGAAAATGAGACACATTTCCAACCCAAAGAAAAGTAAAATGTCAGAGATATCCTAATTTTTGCTTTATTTTTAGGAAATAGATAATTTAAATGTTAAAATTAATACTTTTATCCAAACAGGGTCATATTATATATAGTCCTGGGTGGCTATGAACTCAGAAAAACTTGTGTTTGTCTCCTGAGTGCTGGGATTAATTAAAGGTGTGGGCCTATCATTCTGACAAAATACATACTTTTGGATAATCCTAGATACCGAGAAAATGGGGGCAATGGAAAGAGAAGAAATACAGAAGACAGCTGAAGTTGACTTACATTTAAGGAAAAACCTGACTGTGTATCAAAGTCACTGCTCTGACGAGTAAGTGACCGGTACTGCTGGTATACATCATCACCCATGTCTTGCAGGAGCTGGCCAACCTCTTGGGTCATTCCTCCAGGTTTAGGATCAGATTTGTCTGCTAGAAAAAATATAAACAAATACATAAACTAAAATATGGTCCTTTAATTGTGCAATATTAGTGCAATGTTATTGGTTCTGCACCAGTGTAGTAATTATACTGTAGAACAAACAATTATATCTATAATGGTATATACAAAATAACCTAGGTGTGCAGCATGTTAGACCACAAAGCTTTGCGCAAATGCACTTTACTGCTTACCCAACATCAGTTAATGCATTTCTCAGAACATATGCCTGTCATTAAGTGATACACGACTATCCCACTTATAGTGCATGGTTGTTATTCTAACATTAACTAGTTTTATGACCAAAGCAATTTATTAGTCTTCTCATATTCTTCAACTGTCAATATTGAGCCCAAAACAAACACATTTAGTGTGAAAGGCTTGTACAATGGGAGGCCAGCAACCAAGCCCATCTATTACAGCTTGAGCTAAATCACTGTGTGGACAGTAAACTAGGAGATGAGGTAATGACACTATGATAGGAGGAAAAGCAAATTAACTCTGAAAGGATCAGAATAGTATATGGATGAAAAGCACCAAAAGTCTCATATTTCTCTGCAGTTATTTCTATCACTGCTTATTTCACTAATTATGACATTTATTTATTTATAAAACCAAAAAGCATGACTGGAATACAACTTTGGGTTCCAAGAATTCAAACATGCTTTTCTAATCACTCACATGCAAAGGTGGATTGAGTGGTCTGAAAGTGAAGAAGCCATGTCACAATAATACCCTTAGCTCTTTGATATGATATAGCTATAAAGACATTTTGTTTTTGAGTATGAAAATATGACAAAATTCTTGGTATTTGTTCACAAATTTGTTACTATTTCTTTTGGAATCTTTGTGCACCCCTCTCTGTATGATATATATTTGCATACAACAGACATTTGGTAGTATCTTCATCAGTATCATTCAAGATTCGTATCAGAACAGATTTATGCACCTTACCTTAAGGACTCACAGAATTACTCTTGGACCAGTCATATTTTATGGTAATTAGCTTCTTCAGAGATGTGTATTACTTAGCATTTTGTTGAAGTTTTGTTTTTGTTTTTTAACACAGGGTTTCTCTGTGTATCCCTGGCTGTCCTGAAACTCATTCTGTAGACCAGGCTGCCTTAAACTGCCTCTGCATCCCTGGTACTGGGATTAAAGACATGTGTCACCCCCTCCCCAGTGTCATAATTGTTTTTTAAAAGAGGCAGAAGCAGGTGGATCTGTGAGTTCAAGACCAGCCTGGTCCACAGTGTGAATTCCAGGATAGCCAGGACTACACAGAGAAACCCTGTCTCAAAAAACAGAAACAAGAAACAACAACAAAAAAAGAGATTTATTTTATGTATGTGTGCGTATGTGTGCAAGTGACTACAGAGCCAAGAAAAGGGTAAAGCCTGAGTCACAAGTGGTTATGAGTTGGCTGATGTGGATGTTGAAAACTGAATTCAGGTCCTCTATAAGAATGACAAGTGCTCTTAACTTCTGAGCCATGTCATTCCTGTAATAATCACTTTTTGATTCTAGGACTCTGGACATAGTACTTACTAAGGCATGTGGTAGTTGAAATAACCCAGGCAAGATAACATATCCTTCAGAACCCTGGTTCCAAAAGTTGGCTAGACACATACCTTCCTCTGGAGCATGGTAGGCGGCCAAAGCATTCAGCATATCATAGATAACTTCCTTAATAGTATCAGGAATGACAGGCAGAGATGAAGGCTTCAAAGGTGTTGTCTTTACCAGCTGTACAGCATTAGGGCCTTTAATTCTAAGATTCTCAAATTCATCATCTGAAGCTAGGCCAAAATCAAACAGAAAAATTAGACAATAGTGCACCAGCACCTAAACCCCATTACTGACAAAGAAGTATCCAGAACAAGGATTGTATAACATGCAAGAGCTTAAAAAATAAGAATATTTTAAAAATAGGTTCAAATCTTATACTAAAAAAAGCTTTTTATAAACTATAGAGAAATTTTGTTTTGAAACTTAGTTCAGCTGTACTTCAATAAAGCGATCTCACAAACATTTAAATGTCTACATGAACTTTTGAGGAAGTTCACCTATTATATTTCCCCAAATCTCTAAGAAATGGATCCAGAACTCAGCCTAAGTGGTAGTGGTCATTATCTCACTAGTTTCTTCTGAAGAGACACTTGTATTTTTCCTTTCATATTAATATTTATCATGAATTTAGGCCAGCTGTCCTGTAAAACATTCCACAAATGATACTAATCTAATTATTTCCTCATAATAAAAAACGGATATTATCTTTTTGGCAAGAATACAGGTAGCACTGCAAGCTTGTCATTGCATCCCATGAGCCACATAAATACTTGTTCTTCAATCAGCGCATTCTATGTAAACCATCAACTATAGGTAAATTCTATTGCCACATCAAGACAAACTCTTCGTAGTCAAAGACTATAGTGAATGAGTCCCTGGTAACTGTGGCAAGTCCTAGAGAAGTTACTGAGAATTACCTACAGAATTTACTGACCCAAATTATCAACCAATGTCTCAATCTCTACCTAAAGAGAATTTTCAAATTATAGATCTCTTAGAAAGAAAGAAAGAAAGAAAGAAAGAAAGAAAGAAAGAAAGAAAGAAAGAAAGAAGGAAGGAAGGAAGGAAGGAAGGAAGGAAGGAAGGAAGGAAGGAAGGAAGGAAGGAAAGAAAGAAAGAAAAGGCCAGACTTCAGGATCTCTAAGAATAACAGCAAACGAAACTGACCAGTTCCTGAGCCTCGAGGGGCTGGAAGAGCAATGCGGATACAGCAATTGGCTACTTCTGTGAATATGTCTGGATTGCGGCAGGCAGCTGGCCCCAGGACTCGAAGAATGTAGTTGATCTCCCGGGAGCCGAGGCTGCCAGATACAACACCAGAGGTAGTACTTCCAGCTCCACTTGTAGCTGCTGAGCGAACAACCTAGTAAAAAGCATTGCCCATTTAAGTTTCTAAAAATGTAATTGTAAACAAAGTGTTGTTAAAGATTAAAATGTTAACTAAGCTTTGTCTTGAAACATTAGATGACAGCTCCAGATATTTGAAAGATACAATTGGTTTTTAAGCCCCTTTATAATTTAAATGTGTCTCACAAATTATAACAGATCTCAACTATTGATTCTTATATGACTATTAAATAGAAAGTGTATCTGATCACAGATGCAATATAGCGTCCACATTTAACTATCAGCTCTAGTCTCCCCCAAATATTGCAATATTAAGCTATAATGGTTCAAAATATGTAATAGACATGCACTTAGGAACAAAAGAAAACATTTCCTTTAGTTAATCGTAAGTTTGAGATGATAGTTACATTAGCTATCAAATTTTATGGATAGTTTCCTTTATGATAAAAAGGTTCACAAAAATACCATCTTCTGGTGTTTAATGCATTTTACCAAACTAGCCATGCTATCTAGTCTAGTATATTTTAACCCTTAAAGAGGTATGATTTATCTAGCTAATTATAATTTTTATTTTAAAATACAAAACTTAATGTAAAAGCATAATTTATAATCTGTACAGCTGCCTACTGTTTGATATTAGACATAGTTTCTTGATATTATAAACAATTCAAAATATTTTGTCTACATGTTTTGAAAAATTGTGTCAAATTCTTAGCTACAAAATTTGTATATGAAGTACTAGAAAGACAGCTCAACAGTTAAAGAGTGTACTGCTCTTGTAGAGACACTGAATTTGGTTTCTAGCACCAAAATTGGACAGGTTAGAACTGACGGTAACACCAGCTCGTGGAACTCGCTCTGTAGACTAGGTTGGCCTTGAACTTACAGAGATGCACCAGAGAGCTGGGATTAAAGACGTGCACCACCACGTCTGGTTGAAAATAAAGTTTTTAAAAATAATTTCTAAATGAAAAGGTTATCTTAATCCACAGTATGAAAGTACCCTATAATGTGGATGGACCAATTTCCAATCCTACTGAAAATAAGAGTATACCAGGTTCTTCACAACTTGTAACTGCACACTATATTTTGCCAACTTGGTAAGTTACTGCCACTGATCTTCCTTTGCTCCCTATTACCTGCTTCAACTAGTATTTAACTTTTTTTTTTTTTAAAGATTCCCTTCATCCAAGATTGGTCTATACACAATCTTAGCATTTTAAACATTCAAGAATTTGTTTTTAGTCCAAACTCTGTCTTTATGTCATTGGTTCTTCTTCATTGAGCTCAAATATGCTACCTTACACAGTTCTAAGTCTCCTGATCTTGTACACGTAAGGAAAAACCAAATCAAATGAAGGAAAAAAAAAACTAAACACATGTAAGTACAAACTGTTACCACTTTTCTGATAATCAAGTGAAAAATGCACATTCTGATTTCCAGGAATCCTCCTAATTTTAATAACACGAACAAAGCCAGGCACAAAAATGGATATGGCAATGCTAATTTACGTGTGAAACAAAACAATGTTTCAAGACAGGAACGATGGCGATAAGTAGAGAGATTGAGGATTCTGCAAGAGTATGGAGGTTTGCTTTACTTGGTTTTCGAGGCAGGGTTTCTCGGTGTACTTTTGGTGCTTGTTGTCCTGGATCTCGTGCTATAGACCAGGCTGGCCTTGAACTCACAGAGATCTGCCTGGCTCTGCCTCCCGAGTGCTGGGATTAAAGGCGTGCACCACCACCGCCCGGCTTTATTTTCTGATTTTTATAGTAAGTAATTATTAAATGCCCATCACAGTGCCTCACTGTAAAATCAGGAACATTAAAAAAAAAATCTATAACAAAGACAGGAAGTAAAGATCAGCATCTGACACCAGAAATACTGACCTTTTCCATAGTATGACGAAGAGTGCAAGGATCCTCAATGATGTGTCTTAAGAGAAGGGTGACTAGGGGGGTAAAGCCATTGAAGCCTGAGCTCTGGGTCAAATTCAAGATCATTCGTGTACTCTTCAGCTCTGCAAACATCATGGCATATTTGTGGTCCCGGGTGAGCCTCAGGCAGAGGCGAAGGGTGGCATGCAATGTGTCTGGGTCCACAGGAACTCCCAGCATGCTCACACAGGCTCGGATTAGAACAGTCACCATATCTTCCGTCAGGCCCTGGATTAGGATCTCCCCAATTTTTGTTTCTTCTAGGCTTGCCTCTTTTTCAGTGTTTGTACTCTCTAGGGCCAAGGGGATATCTAAAAATGGGGGGTGGGGAGAGGTTGTATACAGTTAGACATTTCATCCCACACCTCTCCTTCTAAAGCAACCAGCTATCACTTGGTCTGAAAAACACACCAAATTATAGGACCAGGTTTGAAGGTAAGCAGAGAAGACCATATACCTCTTACTGTTCCTTGAAAAGGAAACCCTGTGCCACAAAACTGGCTAGATCTAAAGCCATATAAAGGCATACTATCTTTACACAAAACTTTTCAAAATACTCAAAATAAGGAGGTTGGAGATATGACTCAGTGGTTAATTTAGGATCGTGTACTACTCTGGCAGAAGACCTGTGTTTGGTTCCCAGTGCCAATGTGGGGCATCTTACAATGGTCTAAGCACAGCTTAAAGGGGGGTCTAATGCCATCTTCTGGCCTCCAAAGGTGCCCATTCTCTCACACACGGTTAAAAATAAATCTTTGAAAAAAGATATCAAAATTAATGCAGTGTACAGAAGTGTGAAACTATAATCCCAACTATTTGGGTGACCAAAGTAGGAGGATTGTGAATTTAAGACTCACTTGGGCTATATCTATCAAAAAAACACCATTTGAAGGAAAACAAAAAAGACCTGAAATACTAAGGCCATACCATTGCCTTTATTTTCTTTACGTTTGATATCCATTTCTTTGCTTTCTTCCAGTGTCTTCTCTAGTTCCTGTCCATTGCTACTTTTTGAGTTTTTATTCAGTCGGGGTACCCTGAGAAGAGTTAGCATCACAGGGCGTCGGTTCCCTGTTTCTTCATTAACCTAGGATTTCAAACAGACAAAATAAAAATCTCTACATAAAAAGGAGGGTGGGGAGTCCTTTCAGACAAGATGCTGGAATAGAAAGGAACTCTGGCAATTAACCCCATCTATATAACATACAAAGATTAAAGCTGAAGGTATCTAGAACAGTACACATATGGAACTATAAGGAATTCTGAAATTTCCATTAGAGCAGACATCCTTCCTTAACAACAACTCTCTAATCTATGCCTGAACATAAAAAACTCACTTCAAGGAAGAACAGTATCAAATTACCACAGATCTATGGCTTAGCCTATGATTATTAAAAAGACTCAGTTCCCCTAAAAATTTAAAACTGGATTTAGAAGTAGACATCCTACTCCTTAACATGAACAGACTCCTGATTCAGAAAAAAACAAAGCAGAATGCATTAAGTACAATACCCCCTCCTCAATAAAGTTTACACTGTTAGTTGAGCATGTACCTGTACCATTGTAGTGAACTGGACAGTGTATCTTCGTCGGCCTGCAGTGAATCTTACACTTGTTTCTCCAGATTTCCAGGCAGAATCAATAGTGCTGTTGTTGCTAGCACTGTAACTACACCAACGTCCAGAGCGGTCATCAAACCAGCGCCAGT
Source organism: Peromyscus eremicus (assembly GCF_949786415.1). Classification (NCBI taxonomy): domain Eukaryota; kingdom Metazoa; phylum Chordata; class Mammalia; order Rodentia; family Cricetidae; genus Peromyscus; species Peromyscus eremicus. The sequence continues at coordinate 16,727,257 of NC_081439.1, read as the reverse complement.
TGTTGCTGTTGGACTGTAGGTACTAAATAAAATGCAAATGCATAGATTCTTTATATTTCCTGTAAGCTTTATTTTCTGTCAAGACAATCAGCAGTCATCAGGATACATTGCTCAAAACTAATGTAGGAAAAAGGTGTACTATTGGACATTTAATAAAGTTCTATGAGGGTTTTATATATAAGTGTTTTTCATTGCTTGGTTATCTTTCAGGACCAAAAACCTAACAATTTCCCTGTCTTGACATCATCCACGTGTTTCCAACAGTTTTCTAAACAAGGAGCATGATCATGAGAAATACAATGAACAAATTCTACTGTTAAATTACTGAGATATTATGGAGTACTACAATCTTGGCGTTAGGAAAGTATTTCTAGAGGGACTGTTAGAAAATCAAGTTTTTTGCCGGGCAGTGGTGGCACACGCCTTTAATCTCAGCACTTGGGAGGTAGAGACAGGCGGATCTTTTTGAGTTCGAGGCCAGCCTGGTCTACACAGGACAGGAACTAAAACCACACAGAGAAACCCTGTCTCGAAGAAACCAAAAACCAAAAACAAACAAACAAAAAAAATAAAAATTTTCAAGAAGTCAAAGAGCATACTTCTATAACATTGATTCCTTGAGTAAGATGACCTTGAGGCCTTATCAAAATAAATAATTTGAACTCTCCATTTTAAAAACGAGACCCAACTAATGCAATCCTGCAAGAGTTGTATTTTGGAGAAATCATTTTACATTTTTTTTTCACTTCTCCACTCCTATCTTCTGATCTACTCTTGCCTCAAGAAATGAAAGCATCATGTTAAAACACAGACATCGTACTTCACACACCTTTGTCATTTGGCCTCTTCTCTTTGATGAGATGGCTGTCTTTTCATAAAAATCAATAAGGAGCAACACTGGAGTGATCCACCTTAAAAAAAATTATTTAGGTCAAGACAGAAACATGCATAAATTGAAAAAATATCTGAATTGTCTAACCATAAAACCCTCATGATTTACTTCATATATGCTTCAGAAAAGTGATTCAGGTGCTAAACTCTAGGGCCAAATCCCAGGAGAACAGAAGTGAAACCAGAATAAAGGGCCACTCACTTTGGGGTCTGAACCTCCTTTTGCTCTTTCGCAGCCTGAAGGCAGGGCTGAACCACTTCTAAGAGCTTGATTAGGACATTGAGGATGCCACTTGATTCAACCACCCAGGCACAAGGTAGCTTCAACTCCTGATTTTAAAAGACACAATCATAAAGAGGTTAAGATTTACACAACTAATTTAAAACACAAATTCTATTTCTTATCACTTATGAAATATTTGATTTCAAATGAGTTACTTCGGTTCTCTACAGTTTGGTTTCTTCTTGAGATAAGAGGAAGTTATGTTTACCTTTAAGGTCATTGTAATGACTTTCAATAAAAAGTATAAGGTATCTAAAAACAGAGCATCAGGCATATTAATGTGTTTCATATGGAAGTGGGTTCTTATATAATTAGGGGAAATCACTTAGGCTATGCAGTTGTTTTATTTTGTTTTTTGAGACAGGGTTTCTCCTGTAGCCCCCGGCTTTCCTGTAATTTGCTCTATAAACCCAGGCTAACCTCCAACTCAGAAATCTGCTTGCCTTTGCCTCCTAAGAGCTAGGATTAAAGTCATGCGCCACAACCACCATTTAGTGGCTGTGTAGTCTTAATGACATTTAAATTGTTAAGGTTTTTGATTTACAGAGAAGCTTTATATTTCAAGGAAACTAACACAATGAGGGTTCCACTTAAGTGTTGCGTTTAACAGAAAACCAATGTAAGTGATTGTTCAATAGGTGGCTATTTAGACAAACAAAACAAAACAAAACAAAAAAAACTAACAGAATCAAGGGTATGTGATAGGAGAAAACAATCATAATATCATCTTAGTTGTTTAAATGAAAAGGACTAGAAGGAAAACACCTATAATTCTTTTTAAGGGGCCCCCCATGACAGACTTGACTTTATATTATAATGTTACTGAGGTATATAAACATCTGATTCTTCAAAACCTTTTTCATAAGTATCTATTTTCAAAGCATTATGAAAACTTTAACTCTTATTTTACAGGAAAGTTTCCAGATAGCCTGACATAAATATTAGATTCATCAAAATTACTGTAAAGGGGTTTATTCTGGTAAATTGAGGTTTTACTATTATACAAATGAAGAACCACTTCTCCAAGATCAACTGCCTTCTGGTTTTTATATTGTTAAGAACAATAACATATCTTGTCCAAACTACTCCTTTGCCTGAATGACCTGCTAATTGATAGCCTGCTAATTGATAGGGTAAGGAAAGAGTCGGATTCAAAATACCTTAAATCCAACAAAATCCAATTTTCATAGTTTGCTATATTTGCAGTAGCTAGTTAGAATTCCACAGATTCCACAATTACTGTGATTGTCATTTAAATGCCCTTCGAAAGTGACATCTGATACCCTTATGTATGTTTGCAACTGAGTATGTGTGTGTAGAAGCCAGATATAGACAACGACCACATCTATCATCTTTTCACATAATCCTTGTTCTAAGAAGCTCTTCTTGCATTATTCAGAAATGATGCACATAAACTTTCCAAACCCAGAACCTTCTATTTTGCACTTCATTATACACGTTTTAGCCTATAGGGAAATTGTGGACTCACATGAAATACAGGGATCATGCTGTGTACTTCTCAATTCAATGTATTGTAAAGTGCTAATTCTTAAATAAATGAATTGTGAGGCCAAAAAATATATATTTTACCTCAAAAAGTAGTGTTAAAAGCAAGATTCTAGTAGCCAAATTGGAGGCCTGTGGCAGTGTGGCCATCTGACTGATCCACTCTGACACGGTTTTTGTGTCACTTGTTGTTAGAGGAAGAGCAGCATTGATCAGTACATCAGCAGCTTCCCACACCTAAATTAAAAAAAAATTGACAAGTCATGTAACTACAGAGTAACGCAGGGTCTGTGCAAATATTCAAAAACTTTAAATATACTCCCGCCACCCACAACATATTTGCTGAAGAATAGAAATATCGACCTACTTATAATAGGTAATTAATCAGAAGGTATAATCATTAACAATTATTCTATACAACTTTTAAATTTGCATTTATTTGTGTGTACATGCCCAAAGAAAACTTGTAAGAATGGTTCTCTCCTTCAACCATGTGGGTTTTTGGTGCTGTACTTAGGTCATCAGGCTTGGAGGTTAAGTGTCTTTTAAACTGAACCATCTTGCTAAACCAGTTATCCTTAAATTGCATTACAGAACACTAATCAAAGGAAAATGAATATTTAAAAAAAATGGTGCAGTAGCCTAAATGATTCTTTCAATCTTTACTATATCTCCTCTGAAATTATTGTAAAATCAAAGCCAAACTACTAAAATGCTAGAATATTATTAGCCAGGTTATAATTTGCAAAATGTTTAATGCGTTAAAATGAGTATCTCTGCTCTTCTCTACTTAGGTAAGCATACATTTTAGTAAAAGACCCTGTTACCTAGTTTTCCTTAAGGTTTATGTTTCTATACATTAAAAACTTATGCTTTGACCAGCTGCCCAGAAGTAGCAGAGACTAGTGAGACTGACAGGAAGAGGTTCAGTCTAACTGAGTCACTTGGAAAGGACACTCTCTAGTCTGTTGTAGTACAGTGTGCAGTGTATTCCAGGTTTTTGCGAGCTGTTATACACGCCAGGGTGGGCTTTAGTCATGTAACTGTCATTGAGTCATTTCTGCTCCAGTAAGAAACCACTCACACATTCCTTTAAATGACTCCCAAAAAAACTCACTGGTTCATGTAAAAAACAAAACAAAAGCTTAGGTTTCCATTATCCCAAACAGACTTCCTCTTTTAATTTACCAACTGCTTCAAGATTTTATAAAACAAAATCTTAATGATTTAAATACATACGATGATACAAAATTATATGTAAATACACAAATGCAATACAGCTATTTCTTGACATGGAGATTTGAGATCATTTGTTTCTTATCCTATTTCAACAATTAAAACACATTGATTTTATAATTGGAGGAAACAAACACTAAAAATGTAACAAAACTTGATTTTCAGTACCCATCAGGAAGTTGTTACACAGGAGGGAAAAATATATATTTTGTTAATATATGAGATGTAATTTAGCTCAAGGATGATGAGAAACATATTTAGATGAATCTGATGGAAAACTTTTTGTGAAATGGATAAAATAATTAATGAAGACAACCAAGTAGAGCTATACTGCAACCAAAAGATTTCAAACACAGAATACAAACGTATCAGGTAGAGTGCAAGGTTTTTCAGAAATGTAGTTTTGATAGATGACAGGAATACAACTTTAAATACCCTCATCTTTTGATTCCTTGGGAACTTACCTGATTGACAACTTGCTTCAAAATCATATCACGATAGTCTGCTCCATTACGCTTGATAGCTGTCATGATCAGATCACAAACACGGTATACCGTATCAGGCAGCTCATCAAGAAGATGGAAGCAGCCTGGTAACATTGTATCTGTGAAAGTGTGGAGCTCATCTTGTTCCAATGGGTCAGCATCTTGAAACTTCTCCAGACATTTAGCTTCTTCCTCTTCTTGTTTTTCTCGGGCTTTACGTTCCTCTTCCTCCTTCCTGCAAGCAACTTCCTGGAGGCAGGAAAGTTAGTGTGGCTATATATGACATAGGTGAAGGATGAAAAATGAGTATCTGACTCAGGTACTATATACCTTTTCAAACAGTCGAAACTTTCAAGTGGGCATGGTAATGAATGTAATAGTGGCCACATGGGTTAATGCAAGATAGGGAAAACAGACTACCAGGACCCAAAAGCCTTATCAGTTGTTATCTGCAGCATCCTATGTACTATTCTCCAGAAAACACATTTTTAGATCCTATCGACTGTTTCCTTTCCAGAGTGGTAAATTTAAGTAATATTATCCAGGAACACAGCTAAGTTTGGACTACTAGTTACTACCAGTTAGATTTTTGAGTCTTATTTGACAACGAAGACTGAATCATCTAAAGCTTCATTCAGGTCTATACAAGGTAGCTTAAGGACAGACCAAAAGGTTGAAATGAAAAAGTACTCCCTTGACTTTCCCCAACACTATGCAGTGATCACAGAACAAGAATTACAGTATTCACAAAAATACAGATTTATGGGAGAAGATACTTTTGAATGTCAGGTACCTCAGGTGACTCTGCCCTTTGATCCATTGGAATATCCTGTCCCAGAGACATGGCAATTGCTCTCATCATCTGATCTTCTTCAGACATGCTAAGATCCTACAGAATGACAACAGAGAATCCAAAAAATATACACATCCCAAAACAAAGAAACCTAAATAGGCAACTCCAACTGATAAGGAAAGGGAATGAGTCCAGAATGTTGTATTCTGCAATTAAACCCAACTAAGGCTTACTTACATGGTTACCACTACAGGGACAATGGGGAAAATTACAATGAAAACTAAGTATAGAAGAGCTTCTGCAAAGCCCAACAAATGCAGCACGGCAGTATATTCTGAAGCTTTTAAGTGTTAGTACATCAAACATTGGCACAGGACATAGACAAAAAAGGTTATCAGCAGCCAAAACAGGGCATAAAAATGTAAGATGTTCTGTGTTAACTCACCCGAACAACTCCTCCTATGATTGGAGGAGGATGGGTTAAAAGGTATTCTGTTGCTTGTTCCATTGTGCTGGTGTTCAACAGGGCCTCCATGGCATGTTCTCTTGTGAAGCCCATGTCCATGAGCTATTAAAAACATGTAAGAGCTTAGAACCACATTAAGAGATAAGTAAAAATACATTTCAAAATTCAAGGAACAACTTAAGTTTTTCTAACTTTACAAGAACTAAGTATTTATAATCCAGGGCAGTACCATATCATGAATGTTCCTTTATCTTTAGTCGGTCTCTAATATTTAAACATTAAAGGTACATAATGATGCAACTTCATTCTCTCTTAAAATGGAGGCCAGGGCAAATGGTTAATATAGTTAAAGATCTGAGATCGATACACAGAGGTATAAATTAGTATCTATTTTCTGGAATAGAAACTTGCAACAACAGAAAAAGTACCTGTAAAACTGACCCAGGAATTCAATTATCAGGAAGTGACTGACATACATAAGAGTTTACATATAAGGAAACTACCACAGCTTTATATTATCCAACTAAAAGAAATTTAACTCAACAATTCCTGAATGAGAACAATTCCTAAATGATAGTATAATTATATACAAAAAAGAATTATACACAGATATAAAATCTTAAATTTTCTAAACAAGAATTTATTTTTATAATATAAAGTAGCAATGCATATACATAAGACAGATTTGAATAAAATAAAAGAATCTTAATAATAATAATAATAATAATAATAATAATCTACATAAAAATTTGAGGAAGACAAATGCCACGGACCCAGCATGGATAGAAAACACTGTTTCCAGAAGACATAAATCATTAAATGAAAATCTCAGTGCCAGGCATGGGATACCTTCCTAAGTTATTATTCAAGTACTTCCCAGTGTCCCATCAAACTCTACAGGATATTACCTTAGTTCTTGGTTGCCAATGATAAACTAGGTAGTTAAGATCCTATTGCTAAAGACACAACACATTTTGGTTTCAGGACAAGATATAATCAAATTATAATGGAGCTGAAATATGCCTCCTTCCTGGCTAGTTTTCGTAGTGCCAGAAAGTGCTATGTGGGTCACTTGGGAAGAAAAAATAATTAATAGACTTCACCGCTGTGAATCTAGGCATACTATAGCAAAACCTCGTGCAATGGTGGCATGATTACTATGGAGGTAACTAACTGCTTTCTCAATGCATTTGAAAGCTGCTCTACAGGAGGTAATTTATACCTTATACTGTATACCTGGTCAAAAGCTGGGGCAGTCATGTTGTCAAGCTGTCTTCTAAAAATTTTTGCCTATAGATAAGTGCTGTTCTCAGCCTTTGTCAGAAGTTTCTTTTTGCTGCAGGCAATAGTTAATGCAGAGACTTCTAACTGCTCCAAATGCTGAGAATAAGTGCTTAGCCCATTTTAAACCTACCCTCCAAAGGCTCAGGAAATATTATGGAAGAGGACAGAAAGAACTTAAGATGGAAGAAGGGAGAGAATTCTTTTGAAACACTGCTTTCTGGACATACATGGCCTTTGCAACTCATGAACTCACAATAGTTGTGGTTATCTGAACAAGGTAAAGCCAGTGAAGATTCAACTATGAATGGTTAGGGGCTCACAAAGTCCCACCTCTAGCTGAGGAGCCATTAATAATTTGTGGTTGCTAGGGAAGACAGTAATTCAGGGTCTGACATTAAGTTTCCCATGTTCCAGTGGGTGGCCATATACCCATTTACATACAGATAGCACCAACAGGATTCAGTGTCTTATTTTTAAAAACTAAATAAAGAAGGGTACATGAAGGCAGAAGGGAAATGGGTTGGGGAGACTTGGCAAGGAGGTTGAAGGGGGTGGCTATAATAAAAAATAAAATTACAAAGAGTAAAAAAAAAATTCAGGAAAACAATGTTAACATATTCTTTGAAGCTTCCCCCCCTCTAGTCTCAAAGTGTAATCATTTTAAAATGATATAGATTTAGAGGCGATTCAGAGTTTGAAAAAGCTTTTACTGGAGAATAAATTTAACCACAACAATCTTTTGCATTAGAAGTTAACCAGAAGGTAACTGAAGGCAGTTTGATTACCAAAAACATTCTTTGCAAGTTCCTGATGTAATTAATATGCTTGAGGATACAAATGTATTACCTATACACAGTACTGGGACCATATCCTTCAACTTTCCTCAGGAAGAAAAAATAAATGGTTTGAGAAAAAGATCTCTAGGCTAGTAGAACCAAGCACTTAGGGGTATAGAAGCTTAGAAAATGTACAAGCAAGATAGGTGGCAGATTAACATTAATCTCAGCATGTGGGAGGCAGAGGCAGGATTCTAAGTTTAAGGTCAGTCTTGCATGCACAGTTAGACGTGGTAATTAATAAAACACAAGAAAAGTTATGAGCATTAGATTCTATAAGGTGCAAATCATAGGGTCTGGAATCTGAGGTTAGCACTCTTACCTGTTGCAACTGTTGCTGGTTGACTTGCGGTTCTCTGCGGGAGCCACCTTCTTCTTGGCCTGCATCCTCTTCTCCTCGAGATCCTTCCTTCTCTTTGCTCAGTCTCTCTCGAATCACAGGTTCTCCACGGAGAATGTGGCACAGAATGGCCAGCATAGACTCAGCCATTCGTCCCCCATATACCTTAAGAGGTTTCCGGTTCCACAGGTTCTTGATGCAAGTAAAGGCTGCCTGTAAGTCATTTGAAAGTGTTTGAAGACTTTCCCCTTCAATTCAAAACCCCCAGAAGTGAAAGAGTCAGACACTCCTTCTACAATGAGTCAGTTCCAACAATAACAACAACAAAATTTAGACTGGCACTGAGGTGGTTTAACAAAGTATAGTGGAGGCATTTAATTCATCCTCAATTACTAAGTACCAATCAGAAGCTCATACTTCATGTTTATAGCATGAAAAAGAAACAGTCTCTATGGTTAGTATTTTTGTAAACGACCTTATGTGAGACTCATATTCATTTGTTTTTCAACAATCACATTTTATTATAGACAAAACATAGTGGCAAGTATTCAGTTAGCCTGAGAACATTTTCTCCTTTGGTTTTATAATGCAGAATACTCACTTTTTGAGTTACTACAAGGAAGCGGAGGGCACTGAATTGTGGAAAGCTTTGAACCCCTCCGGGCAATTTGGCAGGCAGCGAATGTGGCGATTCGAGCACTGTGGTGGGATTTACCATCTTTTCTACAAGCATAAGCCAGGCATCTAGGAATTCTCCTGTACCATCAGGTAAATCTGAATGTTCCAATCCCTCAGAAACGGGAACTTTTCCTCCCATGGACAGAGCCCAGTTGAAAGTTCTAAATTCAAGTAAGACAAAGCATGTGGATAGAATATTAACTGGTATTTCACATATCGGAGAACTTACATTTTAAAGGATTCTAAACACTACTACACTGGTACTAGTTCCTTATTTTCTCTCCTCTTGGTATTACACTTTTTCTTTTGAGATTTAAAATAATCACATCACTTCTTCCTTCCCTTTCCACCCTCCAAATGCCCTCGTGTAACCTCCTTGCTCTCTTTCAAATTCATGGCTTCCTTTTTGATTGTGTTACATGAATATATGTACAAGTATATAAATGCATATATGTTGTTAAATATAACCTGTTCAATCTAGATAATATTGCTTATATTTTGGCGGCTGACCATTTGGTATTAGATAACCAACTGGTGTGTTCTTCTGTAGGTAATACTTTCTCCCACTCTCAGCATTCCTTATTTGCCTGTGTAGATCTCTGCATAGGGTTGAGTCCTCATGGGCTTTTCCCCTACATTTTGGCATGTCTATTATTGTTATCCTTGTTCAGCTCATGTTTAGGCTGTCATGTTGTTGAGACTTTATAGGTGCAGCTTATGATATTACTAGGAAACAGTCTCATAGTAAAGACTTGATCCTTTGGCTCTTTCCTACCCTTCCTTCTACAATGTTCTCTGAACTTAAAAGTTATTTTATAGATGTATCCAATGGGACTGGGCTCCACGACTCTGCATTTTGATTGGTTGTGACTTCCTTTAACGGTCTTAGTATACTGCCAAAGAAAGCTTCCTTGATGAGGTGTGAAGACTACATACATCAGGCTAAACTAAGGAGAAGCTATTATTACTTCTAACATGCCATTTATGAACTTTTTAAAGACTTAAAAACATCCACCCAAATGGGTTTAGTTTATCTCAAAATCTTTTGGCCAAGCAAAGTAAAACAAAACAAACTTACTGAATTCAAAGTAACAAATAAAGTCATTTTATTAAAAAAAAAACCAATAAACCCCAAAAGACTATGTATTAAGAATGAAAAGCCAAATATGATAAAGCTGAAAATTTTTTATGCATTCGTTCACATGTTTGTTTTTTAATTTTATGAATGTTAGTATATGCTTATCTATGCGTAACCATGTGCATCTGTTACCAATGGAGGCCAGAAGAGGGAAATCAGATGCCCTGGGACTATAGTTACACACGGTTGTGAGATGCCAAATAGGAATTGGGAATAGAACATGGGTCCCCTGGAAAAGCTGCAGGTATTCTTATCTACTGAACCACCAATCTAGCCCCAAAGCAGAGACTCTTACTATATTACTATATTTCCCTCCTTCTTAGGACATACAAATGATAAAACTAATAGCTTTCTGTATATATTCAATCATCACAGGATAAATGACTTAGAAAGCTGTGAGCTGGTAAGGCACACAGGGAAGATCAAAGTGTAAGAAATGATTCTCTGTGAAGCAAATAATCCTTACTCAAAAAGAGCATTGTGACCGCCAGAACAGAGAAATTTCTGCAGCATAAGGTGGTAAGGATACTTTCTCTCATCAAACAGCATTGGAGATGTGAATCCAACTGAACAGATGAAGAATGTCAGCCTAAAAAAAGAAAAAAAAAAACATAAAAAACCAACCATTTCTAAGACACACACAAAAGCAACAGGAAATTAAGTGAAAAAGTCAAAGGGAAAAGTTTACAAAGCATTTAGGTGACAGATTAGTTAGGCACCAGGATAATATTTGCCACCTAATTAAGAATTAGAAGCTCACTGAAATGCAGTTTATCTTTGAACCCATGTTCTAAACTAGGTACAATAAAAACACTTCATATGGAGTACATATATAGAGAAAACTAGAGATTTCCAAGTTTGTGCTAAGTAGAATAGGAACAAACATACATTATTTTGATTGCCACTTTCTACTCCCTGTATCTCAAATGGGAACTCACCTGAAGCGGGGAGTAGGTGTATATGGTGGGGGCTGCCATGATAAGCCTTTTGTGAGTAGCTTAGTAAGAGCTGAAGCTGTTGATCTAGCAGCAGGTGTTGGTGCAGTAGTAGTACTGGCAGCATGATGGCTCCTTCTTTGGCGGACAGGAGAACCAACACAAAGCTTAACAAGGAGTCCAAAGAGCTCAGCAAGTGCTCGGCCTAATCTGGAAGAAGCTGGAACCCAGAAGGCAGTATAATGCTATAAAATGGTCACATGATTTCATAACAGAATACATGCTTCCCACACATTTAAATTATTATACATATTATTTCTAACATTATTATCATGTGTAGAGCAGAGGATAACCTTGAGGAGTCAGATCACTCCTATCTTTACATGGATTCTGGTAACAGATCTTAGGCCATCAGGTTTACACAGAAAGTGCCTTTACCCACAGAGCCATCTCACCACAAAAACTTTTTTTTTTAATGATTGCCATCTACTGAACAATAGTAAAGAAAGTCTTGAACTGCCTCTTCATGTGATAATCTGAATAGGAAGTTTCACAAGGAACAGATGTACCCTTTGAGAGCAGAAAATAAAACTATACTGACATAACAAAAATGAAAGGCATTAAGATAAGGACTTATTATACTGTTAAATTAAGGATAAATCGACACTGTCTTTTTTTGAAACAATATGGCAGCAGTTAAGTACCAATAAGTAAATGATGCATTCACAGGATTTAAAAAAGCTGGGTGGTGGTAGTGTACGCCTTTAATCCCAGCACTGGGGAGGCAGAGGCAGGAGGATCTCTGTTGAGTTCAAGGCCAGCCTGGTCTCCAGAGCAAGTTCCAGGACAGTCAGGGCTGATACACAGAAAAACCTTGTCTAAAAAGAGTTATTTAAAACGCTTACAGAACTGTAAATAGCAAAAAAATGTTTAATTCAGTGGTTTTCAACCTTCCTAATGCTGTGACCCTGTATTTCCTCATGGTGTGGTAATCCCCAACCATAAAATTATTGTTGCTACTTCATAACTGTAATTTTGCTACTATTATGAATTGAAATGTAAATATTTGGCCAGGCGGTGGTGGTGCATGCCTTTAGTCCCAGCACTCGGGAAGCAGAGGCAGGCAGATTACTGGGAGTTTGAGGCCAGCCTGGTCAACAGAGTGAGTTCCAGGATAGGATCTAAAGCTACACAAAAAAACCCTGTCTCAAAAAAAACAAAAAAGAAAAATAAAGAAATGTAAATATCTGTTTTCTGGTGGTCATAGGCAACCCCTATGAAAGGGCAATTCAACCCCAAAGGGGTCACAACTCATAGGTTGAAACCCACTGAATCAATTGACCCAGAAAGATGACATACATTATAAAATACATAACTAAAAGAAAAAGGTTAGCAGGAAAAGCATAAAAGTTCCAGCAGTGCATTCTTATGAAAATATATTCATACATTGTTTCCTTTAAACTTTTTTTTGGGAAGGGGGAGGTGCGTATGTAATAATACTCATATGTGCAGTAATCAATGTATGTGCATGGGGAGGAAGAGGACAATGTCTGGATGTCTTCCTTTATTACTTCTTTTTTGCATGTGTGTACACCTGAGAGACCAGATTTTTTGCTCTATTGCTCACACCTTGGTTTTTTTTATGAATCTGGAACTCATGGACTGGTTTGACTAGAAGAACAACGAGTGTCAGATTTCTCCTTATCTCTGCTTGACAGCACTGGGATTAAAGGAATGTGTTGTCACACTTGGCTTTTCATCTGGGTATTGGGGAATATGAACTTGGTGGGGACTCTTGCTAGCTCAGCAGTCACTTTATGCAGTCATCTCACTAGCTCTTTTCTCGATATATGTAAATATGTATATACATACATAAAAGCAAGCATAGAAATAAATAAATAGAAAACTATATAAATATACCATATATAAATAGAACCTGTGTATTCCATTTATGTTTCTGAAATATAACACTGAAAACTGACTTATTGAGATGAAGCATACAACACAGAAATAAAACAGTCATTTCATTTTCTATTCCATGTAATTTTAATTATGGAACCAGCTACAGATACATGTACTACCTGGCTGGAAGTTCTGGCATACTCAGATTCTGAAAACCTAATGAATTTAAATCAACAGGAAAATGCACCAAGTATTAAGTTTATATTTAATTTCATTACTCATAGATGAACAGATAAGTGAAGCAGCTCAAAGATACTTCAAAGAAAGAAAACAAAATGCCTGATCAGCAAAGAAACAGACAAGGAAAACATAGGTTGGGTCCACATAGTAACCCGAGAATGCTCAAAGGTCACAAAACTCAAGTATCGTCAAATAAGAAGTGAGAAACACAAACATCGTCTAATTTATTTTGGGATAATTAGATCTTCCAGATCAAAACAAACATGACTAAAAGATAAACTCTTAAGGATTTAAGGTCAAATTAAAGCACAGGTCATTTTTTTTTCCTTCCTTACTTTACGATTTAGGTCTTCATTTTCTCCTTCTATCTCAAAGCACTATAAAGTGGCAAATGTCGACAAATATACAAAATAGGTCCCCCAAATACTGGTATCATACTAAGTGGCAAAAGATGGCAAATCATTTCACATCTTTAATAATATATCTTTGTACCTGCTAATGCAGTCTCCTTGAAGCACTCAATTTGACTTTAATAAAACACAAGAAACGATGTTACTGGATAATCAAAGCTAAAGGATACTGCTGACAATTCTGAATGCTTAATCATATAAAAAACCAGGAGTTATTTCCAGAGGTGGAAAGAGGGTCAACTATCACACTGCACACAAGTAAAAGTATCCGGTAGACTCAGCAATAAGGGTACCTCAGTGAGACATTTCGGTAGAATGCCAGGAGATGCCATTTACAATAACTGAAGAATGAACAACAGGTAAGGAATTTTAAAAGCCAGGGTAGTTATCTCAGGAAGGAATTTTTTCCTTTTATATCCCCTTAGGGAATATGTCACACATGGGGATTCAACAAAGTACAAGTGAGAGTCACAGCATTTCCACTACTTTTTCTTATTCCATCAAAAAAAATGTTTTTTTCCATTTAATTTCTTTGATGACTGTAATTTCTGATGAACTCAGAAAACAAGTTTTAAAAAACAAAATGGAGGATTACTGACCTGACAGCAATGGCTTGATCTGCTTAATTCTGGCAGCCATGGCTGGTGTGATTTTAGATTTGCTCTTAGAATCAGAAGACGGTTCATCGGTCTCCATGGGAGCCAATGTGTCACCATCTAGCTCAATTCCTTCCAATAAGCCCTGGGTAGAAGCATCCATACTTCCAGCTGCTCCATCCTGTTCTCCATCTACAGAGGAAAAAAGGGAGTAGTAAGATCATGGAAAGCCAGCACTTACCTGGGTCCATGTTTTGAAGAGTTCCAAAGAATAGAGCTTTTTCCTATTTAACTTTTAATTACTTCCTAAGTTTAGGGATCAAACCAACCCTCCAAATCAAAAGGAGAACAAGAACAAAAACAACAAAAACCAAAACTGTACCAATATGCTTTTCTGTTTTTTTTGTTTTGTTTTGTTTTTGTTCAACCAAGTAAATACTTGCTGGTATCTTCAAATGAAAGCACACAAATCATCTTAACACACAGTACGGTGTGTATCATATTTGCAGCTGTCCCGGATCATGCCCCACTAGAACCTTACAGCTTGCTCAAACTCAAATTGGTTATTACAGAATACTACTGGATAGTTTTCTTTCCCAGCATTTAAGAACCCTGCACATGAATAGGAATCATGTAAGCAGTATTACAATATGGGTGTTTTGCCAGCATGTATGCTTGTATACTTATGTACATGCCTGATGCCCACACACAAGGACTGGAGTTAAAGATGATACCGAGTACCATGTAGGTACCGGGAATCAAACCTTGGTCCTCTTGAAAAATAGCCAATGCTCTTAACTGCTGAGTCATCTCTCTCCAACCCCTAGTGGGCATGATTTTTTTTTTTAAAGATTTTATCTATTTAGTATGTGTATGTGGAGGGTGTAAGTGGAAGTCAGAGGACACCTTCTGGGAATCAGTTCTCTTTATTCTGGTATATGGGTCTAACGAATTGAGCTCAAGTCTTCAGGCTTGGCAGCAAGTGCCTTCAACTACTGAGCAACCTTGCCAGTACCCATTTTTGAAAAAGATTTAATTTACTTACTTATGTGTACCTGTACAGGTGTGCACAGAGGCCAGAAGAGGGTGTCTGCTGTCCTCCTCTATTTCCACCTATTCCTTTGAGGCAGGGTCTCTCACTGAACCTGGGGCTAGAGATTTATCAGCTAAGCTGAAAACCAGCAAGCCCCAATGATCCGCTTATCTCCACCCTGCTCCGGTTGAAACTGAGGTTACAGGCATGTCTGGAATGCCAGGTTTATTATATGTATGCTGAGATCCAAAGTTGGTTTCTTGTGATGGTGCAGCAAAGTGTTCTTAACCACTGAGCCATCTTTCCAGGCCCTGCCTCGTTTTAGAGGCAAGTTCTTATGCTGATTTCAAACTTAATATATAGGCAAAGGTTACACTGAAAAACTGATCCTGTCTTTATTTTAAAATTGCTAGGATTACCTGGCTTTGTCTATGTATTCTTAAACTGAAGAATTAGTTTTTATGAAAATGCATAAGGTATTGATTTTTAAGAAATTGTGACTTCTTTGTTAAACAAACTGTTAGAAACGGGGTCGTAATATATGTGAAGACTGACAGAGGGGGAAAAAAACCAACCTCAAGAATAAGTCTGTAAACTGTTGAGATAAGCAATTCTTTCACAAATTTTAAACTGGGTGCTTAAATTAGTTTTACTCATAATTTTACTCTTTAAGTTAAATTTAAAATAGACTAAAATTTGAGATACATAGTTTCTTTTGCTACTCCTCATAAAAATCAGTGGCTATCAGAAAGAAGATATATCTGCTTTCTCTTAGTTCCTTAGTTTTCTCTCTCAGTAATTTCAATTCATTTTAAAGGATATCTGATAAACTTTTATGAATAGAATTATCTTCATTGGTTTTCAGTTTTTTTTTGTTTTTTTTTTTTTTTTTTACTTATTTGAAGTAGAATTCATGTTTTTAAAAAATCTCCAGAGAAATTTTTTTTTAATCAGTTTCATGTTTGCTGCACCATGGTCAGAGAATTGTGTGTGATTTCAGGTTACCCTATTTGGAACTCTGACAATAATCAAAGCACAACACAATAATAGAAAAGGATAATTTTTTTTTCCCTCTGTGTAGCTTTGCGCCTCTCCTGGAACTCACTTGGTAGCCCAGGCTGGCCTCGAACTCACAGAGATCCGCCTGGCTCTGCCTCCCGAGTGCTGGGATTAAAGGCGGGCACCATCCACTGCCCGGCAAAAAGGATAATTTTTAAAGCACTATTGTCTAAAGGAATATAATAATTTGAGTAAGTATCTAATTTTAACTGAGTACTCATATTAAAAAGGAAAAATAGGTGGAAAAATAGGTGGAAGTTTTCGATTGACAAATCATTTAATCCAGTATGTTCGAAATTGTTATTCGTAACATTGAGAAACAATTGCTTTTTCCAACAGTTTGCCGAGAATTTATACTAAAGATTTAGAATTCATTCAATTAAAATATCATCATGCCCTTTTTCCTAAAATAATTTTTAGGACTGAATCTTGTATTTATAAAAAACAATAATGAAAGACTTTCATTTTCTAAAATAGTAAATTATAAACTAAGGAGGGAATAGTAAGCTCTTGGCAGTTAAGTAAGAAACAAAGATCAACATATAGATACATCTTTTTTTTTTCATTTAAGACACTCAAATATCCTCAGGGAAAAGATCAGGCAGATACTTCTCACATGGTGTGTGTTACTTGGTAGTAAAAATGTGTTCTCCTGTTATGCTACCTTTTACTATAATGTATGTATGTTTTTTTTACGAAAGAAATGAGAAAAAAATCTAAAATTAATAATTAAAAAACAGCAAAATGATGAAAACTGAGGACTAAGGGTGACAAAGATCTAACTAAGTTTCACAGTAAGCCTATCAAGTCACAGGGACAGAATTTAGAAGTAGTGACTAAGATTTTAGTTTCTTAGAGTTACCTGATCTTTTTCCGCCCTGGGTCGTACCTGCCTTCTCATCCTTTGGAACCAGTTTCTGCATGTCCGCCTGGCCAAATTCACATCCAGATGGTAGGCTACAACAAGGGAATTAGTAAACCAACAAACAAAAAACAAGTCAAACAAAATCACTCTTATAGTTTACTTATATTCTACATGGTCTCTGACTTGCTTAACCAATATCTCTTAGAGCACTTAAGTTATCCTAAACACAATAGAAATACCTGCAATTCCTGAAGTAGCAATAAACAAGATCTGTATCATGTTGACACAACCATCTCTAGGAAATCAAATCAAATCAAACATGCACACATGTTATAATTTGTCAGTTAAGTTCTTACGCTAGAAAAGTGGGAAGGATCGAGGACCACCAGAACTTTTCTATTAAACTCTCCCATCCTATTCAAAGAAATGTTGGAAGCTTTCTTAACTATAAAGTCTGTTAGAAAAGCTAAGTGAGATATGAAAAGAAATGATCATTCTTTTACCTGTTTGGGGTACACAGAGAGAGAAGGACAGTGCTTTCCCACACCAGAGAACAGTATAACTGGCTTAGCTTGCTCAGAACACTCAAACCCAACTGAGAACCCCACTGGTTTACGGAGATTGAACGAATTTCACTCTGCAACCAAAAGAGAAGTATTTTCACACTTGAGATCATCTCCAAACAATAGTATTCTTAAAAATCAACCTTCAGCTACTTTAAAAAGATTTAAGATGCTATTTTTCTGTTTGGTAATATTAGATGCCTATAATCCCAGTACTTTTGGAGGCAAGAGATGACCATGAGGCCAAGCAAAGTCTGGGCAATACATAGAGTCGGTAGAGAATGCATTCACGTCCAAAAGTAGAAAATAATCCTATTGCTGGTAAACCATTTATTTTTGTAATAAATTCCTGAAGGGTGAAGGGTAAAGGTAGTAAAATATTGACTACACATACACAGAGCTAGGCTACTTTCTTTTATTGTGTATATATGGGTGCCTATGCTTGTGGAGTGCATAAAACAATCTTAGGTGCTGTCTTCAGATGCTATCAACCTTATTTTTTAAGATAGGGTCTCTCTTGACCTGGAGTTTGTGCCTTTGGCCTTGTTGGCTAGCCCACAAGACCCCGTGTTTGTTTTTATAGTGCTGGGATTATAAGCATATGCCAGTTTGACTGACATTTTTATTCAATTTCTGAGGACTGAAACTCAGGTCCTCAGATTTACATGGCAGGCATTTTGCAACTGAGTCATCTCCCCACCACTACAGCCATTTTGTTTATGAAACAAGAAAGACGACAGATTGCAGACACATTTTCTTCTTGTTGTTGTCTATTACCTATTAATTTCAATGTTTTGTGGCAAAACATCTTTTGCCATTTGTTGTCAAGTCTATGTGTACTTGTACACAGATTACTTAGCAGTAAAGGCTTTCAGGATGGCTCAGGGATAAAGATGCTTGCCATGCAAGCCCAGAAAACTGAGATTAATACTTAGAAACTACATTAAAGATGGGAGGAGAGAATTGTGTCCTCTGGCCTCGCATGAGCACTGTGGCATGTTCAAAACCCAGCCTGACATCAAGCACACACAATAGTAAATAAAAAATTAAATAAATGTAAAGAAATGCTTCATATTTGCTATTAAAAATGATAGTGGTAAGCTGCAATGGACACCCAAATAAATGTTGGCCTGCCAAAACATCAATTCAACCCTTTACATTATAGATGATGATGATCATTCTTCTTAAAAGTCCCACTCCTATTATAATTATATGGCCATATAACCGCTAAGAATAAAGACTAAGAGAGTAAAACTACATAGCAATTTAAAGCACGAGCCCGCATCTCACACCAGATACTGCTCCCCCTCCCCGCCAAATCTCAATGCTAAATCAAGGCTGTTCTTTCAGCTGCTACTCCAGGTAGATTTCTTCCTAAGAAAAGTAATCTGGCAGGTATATGTAGGCGCTTGGCATTTCATTGGCTTTAAGTTGAAATCATAAAGGATTATTCTTACTTGTCCAACTCTGCAAGTGTGAACAAACATCATGATGTAGGCATGGGCAGCAGTAAGTGCATGCAACAGCGGTGTAGCCTGAGCAGAGAGGGTAGCGTCAGCAACATTGCCTGCACATGCCAGTTCTCGAAGTAATACTGAGCCCCCAGGAGATTCAATGGGCCGATGTAAAGGTTCCAAGGAGGAAAGGATTGAGTCCAACTGGAGGAGACCTTCTTGAAGAACTTTGGGTTCATGTGACAGAGTCTGAAACAAGATTAATGAATGTGTCACTATATATTGAATCATAAATACACTATGTCTTTAATATTCACAGTGGAAATGACTATTACTTGAACTCTCCCAAATTTCAGTCAGTCATGTCTCTCACTTTATAAATGGCAGTACCAAAAAATGAAGCCAGGAAAAATAAATGTATTTCACTACTTTTGTGTAATAGACTATTTTTATACTTGATGAGCCAATCAGACTTAAAGTATGTGAATGTCAAACAGGACTGTCTGTTGTACTTTTGTATGAGAGGTTAGTTTCAAATTTTGCTTAGAAAGGAGCAATGTTAGGCAATGTTCCAAATCTAAAAAATGATTCCTATTATAATGTTTTTCCCATTTATTTCTAAGAAGTTAATATTTTAATAAAATACAAGTAAACATTGTTGAATAAGATGGCTGAGGTTGCATGTGAACCTCAACCCTCATCTCATACAATGTTACATAAACAGTTGTAACCATCTCTAGTAGTACAAAATAGTACAGAGGGAAATAAAGGAGAAAGCAAGTATTATAAAAGCTATTGACTAGTCAAACTATTAACAAATGACTTATATTTTCAGGTAAAGAACTACTTTCATAGCTATAATGCTGTCTTCTGTCCAAAACAAGAGCGATGACTATGAGATTGGCATCAGGAAGGCAAATTATTTTAATAGACAACCCAAATAATACATTTCTTTTCATGTTAGGGAAGAAAAATTTGGCAATTAAAGATTACCACTTGTTATGCAAAGCTAGAAATTATTTGCCTTCCTATGGCTTGAAATAAATCTATCCCTCCTCACAGATCATCTTAGAGGTGGGGTAGTTAGATCACTCCTTTCCCCTTGTTCTCTTATGAAAGCACTTTACACCTGCAAAAAGTGAAACAAAAAACATTAAATTGCAGTTTCTAGAAATTATTTACCAGGGCACAAAACAGCTGACAGAGGAGCTTTATTGTAATTAGTATCAAAATTCCAACCTTCCCTTTGTTGGAAAGAGGCAGATAGAAAATTACTCTTCATAATTCACACACGATTTTTCAAGGGACCCCAAAAAACTAAAATAGTCTTGGGGTACAGGAACACAACTGAATTTGGAGTTCTCACACTTCCTGGTTTCCAACCTTATTACAAAGTTAATATTAATTAAAATTGTGGTACTGGCTATAACAACCAATGGAGAAGATTAGAGCTCAGGAAGAAAACTTCACATTTTATAGTTAGGGGATGTTTGAAAAGAGTGGTTGGGGATGACATTCTTTTCAATAAATGGTATTGGGAGGAGAAATGTGGTATGCATACACAAAAACATGTGGTTGAACTTTCTGGATCTCCAAATATTCCAAATGTATCAAGACCTAAGGAATAAAATCATACAATTCCTAGATTAAACTGTCTGAAATTTCTTGGCAATGATTTCTTGAATAAACACCAAATAAACACCAAAAGCACAGAAAACAATGACGACAACCATCACAAAAGGTAAAATGCGCTGGATGGCATCAAAACCTTTTGTATGTCAAAGGTACTGTCAAATAAGTAAAAAGACAACCCACAGAATGAGGATATTTGCAAGTAATGTATCTGAAAAAAGAATGATATCCAATATATACAGAGATATTCCACAATCAACTGCAAAACACCTTAATTCAATTAAATAGAATAAAGAACACAAATATACATTTAGCAAGATGCACACGTAGACAGTAACTCAAGTACACAACGGAAGAAATGTTCAACATCATCAATTACTTAGAATGCAAGTCAAAATGAAAATGAAATACTACTTTATACTCTCTAGAATGTCTACTATGAAAAAACAGGAAGATCTGGTATGGAGATAGTGCAATTACAATCCTTATATGCACCTAGCAGTAATGAAAAGTGTTTCTTAAAAAAGTAGTTTGAGGCCGGGCAGTGGTGGCGCACGCCTTTAATCCCAGCACTCGGGAGGCAGAGCCAGGCGGATCTCTGTGAGTTCGAGGCCAGCCTGGGCTACCAAGTGAGTTCCAGGAAAGGCGCAAAGCTACACAGAGAAACCCTGTCTCGAAAAACCAAAAAAAAAAAAAAAAAAAAAAAAAAAGTAGTTTGAAGGTTTCACACAGGACACAAAAAATAAAGAATATCATGACTGAGCTATTTCCCTTCAAGTATACATCTAAAAGAAATCAAAACGCAAATCTTGAAGAGCTATTTATACACTGGAGTTACAACAGGGGCAAAAAATGGAAACATCCTAATTGAAAATGTGGCAATGTCTGTATCGTAAAATATCATTTAGCTTTAAAACGAAAACTGGTAAAACTGACAAACCTGATAAAACCCTGATGCACCATAACAATCTCAAATACTGTACAATGCCATTACACAAGGTACCTACAATACCTCCAATTTAGAGAAAGTTGAATAATTGCCAATGTTAAGGCAATAAAAGAGAACAAGTAGGTAGCAAGAGCAAAGGTGTCTTGGAAATAAAGAAGCCACTGGTGCTTTTTTTTTTGGGGGGGGGGAGCAAAATCAAGTAATAAATTACAGATCAATTCAGACTAATAAATCTTAGGGAAAAGGAAAATACATTACAAAATGAATAGAGTACACTAAAACCAAAAAAAAAACTATCATAACAAAGCATGAATAAGGCTAGAAAGCTTTCTTGGAAATACACTTTACACTCGTATGAACTCAAATGACATAACTTACACAGCAAATGCAAAAACAAAGAAAAATAACTTTTCTATGAGAAATAAATAGTATGAAATATATTAAGTGGAACACACACAAATTTATCAACTTTTAGCTATAGGTAAGGGAGAACACAATAAATACAATCACAGATGTATTACAAAACTCATTTCTAAGAGCAAAATACTTGGCTAGATATGTCTTACCAATATGGATTTGCAGACACCTGCAACAGCCTGACAGGCAGCAGATGTGGGAAAGTCAATGGGCAGATTGGGAAGACCCAAAATGGTAACCAAAGGTAAGAGTCCTTTCTGATTCACAAATTCTTGGCAGTGGTCATCTGTTGTATTGTTGCTCAGAATAGATTCCACAAATTTCATCTAGGTAATAAAAAAGTTTGTTTTTTACAAGTTAGATACTAACATTGTTGGGAAGTAAAAGGCCAGTTTGGCATCAGGACAGGGACAGCCTTATAATCAAGAAATCAGTATTTTCTGTAATAATACAACCTCTAGTAAACAGGGATAATGGGACATACTCAGATCATCCAAAAATAAGAGATTACAACTTCCCAATCCACCTTTTCAATCACACCAGGAGTCTAATAATTGAAAGCCAACAGAAGCTAAATGACTTGCTCAGAGTCACACTCTGAATGAGTAGCAGAAACAGGTCTAATGTCTTAATTGTCTCGTGTCACACCTACTATAAATAAAACAGGTATTCCAGGAATTGTGCTATGAACTAAAAGTAAAAAATTTAAGAGATATAAAGTAGAATACAGCAACAAATACATAGGCATGAGAGAAACTCTGTGGAAGTCTTGGAAGTGCTTAATATTACAAAATAAATGCTAGGGGGATTTTTTTAATTCTGGGCAAATTAGAACTCTTCTCATTTTCCTATGAGATAGGAAATTAAAAGGCCCATGTAGTTTTTTTTAAAGAGAGAAGTAAAATGGCAAAAAAAAGGCATACTGAATATACTGATCTAACAAACCAATTCATATTAAAATTCAAATGAAAAACAATAGCAGTGAACAAAAAATAGAGAATATAAAAAGGCTGAAAGTACAGGCTAACTTATTGCAAATAGAACAAGAACAAATTATTTTTAGTTGTTTACATCTTGCCCTCTGTACTTTAAAAGCCGCAGAAAAAAAATAAAAAATTAACACGACTGTGCTCTGACAACCTGATAACAATTTTGTGAAATGCACAAATCTTTATTTAGTTTATCCTACCATGAATCTTACCACATTAAGGATGTAATCCATGAGGGGGATGGGAATACGTTCCTCTGTACCAACAACCCTGTTAATGAAAAAAGAGTCAATTACACAGAAATTCACATGACCAGTGATATAGAACAAAGTGAGGAAAAGTGACATAGTGAAAATTAGTCCAAGTCATACTCCTAGCCTTTAGTATATGTTAAGACTCATAAGACAGGAAGAAAAAAAAAGACTGAAATTGATAATAGAGTTCTTAGAACAAAATGAAAAACCAGCCTTTTAATGGAGCACAGACAGACAGACAGACAGATACAGATACAGACACACACACACACACATAAATATTTAAAATAAATTCAATTAAAAGACCAAACATTTGCTTTACTGGGCAGAACCAGGCAAAGAAGCAAACATAAAACATAATTATTATTATGTTAGATTTGGAGCTTAGAATGTAGACTTATAGTTTTGTTTAAAAATGGTTAAAACTGAGAAATCCTCATCACAGTAAAAGCTGGTCACAGCTGAGGTCAATTCCCAAGGCCTCCTTTCCTATTAACTTGTTACTTTAAGGATCAAAGTTCATGAATTATACAAGTGAGCAAATTTTTTTTTTCTTTTTCAAATTCTTCAACAGTACATGCCAAATGAGAAGGTTATAGACTTAGAAAAGACATCTGTAAATTGCCTTTCACATGAAAATGACAGGAGAAACCACACACAGTGTCCCGACATGAAAAGAAACTGTATGTCAATAAAATCTAGAAAAGAAAACTTAAGTAAAAAAATACAGCATTCTGGATACGGGTCCTTGGAGTACAGATCTGAGCAGATGAGCGACAGAGATAGCAATGAGTGGTAGTTCAGAGAAAAGACAGTTTTAAAAAAAAGAAGAGAACAGAGAGGCTTTATGAATGGCTTCAATAATGAAATAGCCAAGCCTAAGGTTTAGATCTCAACAACTTACAAATGGGATGGTGAGATGGTACAGCAGGTAAAGACACTCACCATGCAAGCCTTACAACTTGAGTTCAATCCTCAGAATCCAGGGAAACAAAGAATCAACTCATGAATATTGTCCTCTGACCTTCCATGTATGTTTGAACGTGTACATATATACAGTAAATAAGTTAAAAAAAAAAGAAAGAAAAAGAAAAGCAAAACTTGCAAAGGAATATTATTTCAAGATTTATTTTTAGTTATAAATATATGTGTAGGTATGTACATGTGAGTGTAGGTTAACTGGGAAGCCAGAGGTATTAGATCACACGGAGTCAGGAGTCACATAAGTGGTTGTAAGCTACCCAACATAGAAATTGGAAACTGAAATTCAGTCTTCCAAAAGAGCAGCAAGTTGAGCCATTTTTCTAGGCCCACGGAAAAAGAACTTTGTATAAAAAAAAAAGAGAGAGAGCTTTGTTCATAAAGTGGAAATCTTTATGCCAGGATTGAAAAGATTTCAGAAAAAGACCAAAAAAAACCATACTTTCCTTGACCATAATGCTCCTTCCTGCTTAGAACAACTGCAGCATTCTATTACCTGACCATTTATCCTTCCCACTCAGCCTCATCTCCTTAGAAAGAACCCAAAGACCCACCTACCTCTATAGCTAAAACCAGATATCACTACAATTCAATGAGATTCTTGGATCTTTATAGATTCCAAATATGATAGTAGAGAGCCTAGATGATCCAAAGAAATAGAACCCCGGTGGCCCATTCATTGCTAGATGGAAGTTGGGGAAAAGGACAGAAAAGCCAAACCAATAGTATTATTCTTAATACAATTCCAGGTATCTACTTTTGTTCTTTCCTACAACTTTTAGTAGAAGAGTAAAAATAGTAGAATAGTAAAAATGGGTTGGGTGGTGGTGGCACACGCCTTTAATCCCAGCACTCAGGAGGCAGAGACAACTGTGAGTTGGAGGCCAACCTGGTCTACAAAATGTGTTCCAGAACAGCCAGGACTGTTTCACAGAGAAACCATGTCTCGAAAAACAAACAAAGAAAAAAAAATACTTAAAAAAAATACTAAAAATGATCACTTATGTCCAACAGAACTCTACCTACAAGCTGGTCTCAAGAAATGCCACCCTAAGTTTAACCTTATTTGAAACAGCCACATCTATGACCAACAAAAATCTGTATCATCTTAGTAAATGAATCAATTTATCACAACTGTCAAATTTTCCTCTGCCCTAGTCAAAATTTCTTAGTTCTTGAAGAGTCTACCTTTGGCAAAGAAGCTGGCTAGTGGGTCACATTTTTTTTTTTTGGGGGGGGGAAGCTCTATAAATTTAAAAACAAACAATTGGTTGCAAAAACCACATAGACCTATATATATATATAATTTTAAAGTTCCTCAGTGATAGGTCATGGACCTTCACTTTAAGATGTGACTGCTCTCAGGCTTGGGAAATATCAGGCCACACTCAAGATTGCAGCCCATCATTTAGAAGGAAGAACTGACAGGCACTTGCTGGAAATGTTAAGAGAATATAGGCCTTGGTTGCAAATCTAAGTCCAATCCCTCCTTCTTCCTGGAGTCCTGGACCAAAGCAACTTTGAACTAGGGTCTCTATTACCTAAGTCATGAGGTAGTATGTCCCACCATGCCCTGAAAACCTGTAAAAATCAGAAATCCCCTTTGGAGTGATTAGAAGACTTCATTTTTTGTAGCTGGTGAGTTTTCTATCCAGGTCCCGCCAAGCCCGGCAGTCCACTTATAAAATAAACACACAGACGCTTATATTATTAAAACTGATTGGCCTAATGGCTCAGGCTTCTAGCTATCTAGTTCTTACATCTTAAATTAATGCATTTCTATAAATCTATACCTTACCACGTGGATTGTGGCTTACCGACATCTTCACATGCTGTTTGTCATGGCGGCGGCAGTTGGCAGTGTCTCCCTCTGCCTTCCTGTTCTCTCAATTCTGTTAGTCCCGCCTATACTTCCTGTCTGGCTACTGGCCAATCAGTGTTTTATTTATTGACCAATCAGAGCAACACATTTGACATACAGACAATCTCACAGCAATTTTTTGTGGCTACTTCCCCTTCAACACCAGTCATACTACACATGGTAGCTAACTCTCCTAAATCTCCTCTTTGGATCTGAAGGCCTGGCTTTTCTCTCCAGGGTTCTATCTCCTAATAAAGCACTTATGAAGGAGGATATAATGTCAGTTCCTTTCCAAAAACCTGTATCAATTTCTAACTAACACTCAGATGTGGGTGGTAAGCCAGGTACAGTGAATGGAGTCAAGTACAAAATGAACTACTACTTACTGGCACCAACTACAAACCCTGGTTATATAACGATAAGTATATTCTTGCCCAGTAATATCAGATTTTCTGAGATAAACAATGTAGAAGACAAGACCTTATAAAAACTCATAATTACTTGTAGTAGCTAAATGTACCAATACATATTCATAATCCCTAATACTCAGGAAGCTGAAAGGGGAAGACTGAGGACAGTATACAATTAATTCCCGGCTATACTTATATGCATAGCAAGACATTACTTTCTGAATGTAAACTAGCAACCTAAGGATTTAGGGTAGACTATAGTGCCTAAGCTTTCTTATTCCAGATCTCCAACACAAAGCTCTATATCAAGATCATTCATAAACCATCAATTTACAAGATAAGAAAAAGGTACTATCTTAGCAGAGAGAGAGACAGACAGTCACAGAGAGAAAGACCAACAAACCAAGTTCATCAACAGGAAAACAAAATAAATATAATAATTATACAACAGACTATCAATGAGGAAAGAAAAGCAGTGACTATTGAGATATGTTAATAACAGACGAATCACCAAAACACAATGAGTAATGTCAAATACAAGAAGCCTATTTTTAGGATATTCTTGAAAATGCAAAAATTAATTCATGCACAATAGAAATATGATCAGTAGCTCCTTCATTTGGAATGGAAAAACAGAAAATGAAAATTCTAAAACTGTGCAGTTTACTGTATAGAAATTATATTTGAATATATATTATTGGAAAATTCCATCTGCATATGTATGTATGGCACTGGAAGACAGAGGCAAGGAAATAGGAAGGTATAGGTCTACTGAAGAATATTTAAACTGGGGAAGGGACAGATACAACTTTTAGAAAGGTGATATAACCTTAATCTAAAGCCCTGTGATAACAGAGTCACTGCTGAATTAGACAGAATTTATGGATTACAACAGAAAAGAATTAGCATACACAATTATTGGGAGAACCTAAGCTTGGTTTCTCAATTGGAAAATGTTTTGGAATGGGTAACAAATGTGGACAGTGACACCTATTTATCGCAAGTAAGGAATATAGTGTTAAGAAATGAGGGCTGTTGAGAAAACGTTAATTTACTCTAACAGTGGCTTGAATTCTGAGCATTATTAGCTCTAAGACCTAAGATATCCAAATAAAGAAGTTATATAAAGATAAAAACATATATATAGATTGACTTAAAAATCACCAGCAACCGCTTTCTACATTCATAAATCTTTTCATTTGTAAATAAGAAAGGCAACTCAACCCTGTAGGGTTACTGGGAATCAGGCTAGGTTGGACGGAAACACTGAAGATTATATTCCCTTGAGTAGAAAAGCCATACCTTCTTTTAGAATGTCTCCCTCTTTTATTAACACATTTTAAAGTAGAAAGAAGATAGCACTACAAGAAAGGTATGTTTGCTTTCTCAAGCAGACAGAGATTAGGTAATGCCTCCTCTCCAATACTACAGACACCAGCAAGCACACTGCTATCTAGAGTTCCAAATCTTCTATTGTCCCTGGATTAATACTCTACTAGACTATTTTCCTAACTCCCAGATCAAAAGTATTCATAGCCACAGCTAAAACATTCATGCCTTTCTCAAAAGTATCTACAGATCAAAGCACATTTATTATATGTATGAATGCAGGACTACTACTGTCTAGAAACAATACTTCCACTTCTGACATAAAACAGGTTCATGTGTGCTTGAATCAAGCAACAAAGGGGAAAAGTCTACCAACTTGGCATATTGAACTGATTTAATATCATGAACTAAAATTTGAAGAGAAGTATTTTTCTAAGGCAACAAATGCTATTACACCACAGCACTATGACACTAAAGAGGAACAAAGGAAGAAGCCAGAAAAAAAAAATCTTAAAATGGTCTTATGTAATTTTTAATTTATGTAGACTGAAGTGACATTGGAGGTGGGGGGTAAGGGTATAGCTCAGTAGTAATGCAGTTGCTTTGTTTGAATAAGACTTGGAGTTCCATCCCTCTGACCACAAGGAAGTAAATAAAATATTTAAGTGACACTATGAGAATTACGGAACATTAGGTCAGAAAAATATGCCTAATAAACACTTACTGCTGATTAGGCTCGGTTTCATTCTGCTGAGTAGAATTAAAGCTCTGCATGGCCTGTACTTCCTCTTCCTCCTCATCTTCACTAGAAGCTTCTTCTGCAGCATGATTAGACCTTGGTGGAGGGGCACTAGCAGTACCATCTGCTTTCTGGATGGACGGCTTCTGACAAATGTATTTTGGATCTCTTCCAAGATTACAGATTTCTTCAAGTAACTAAAAGTCAAAGAGAAAAAGATTACTTATATGTAAATACATAAACTACTTATGTGTAATGTAACATTTTATAAGGATTTTCTGTGTGCAATATGTGTGTGTGCATATATAATATATATTATAATATATATAATATATACACCATTGCTGTAATGTAGTCATTAGCTCAATTTTTATAAATAACAGAAGATGTGTAAAAAGTTAAAATATTTCAAGGTCTCATTCTTGTTTTAATTTACCAAGCTCCAGTAACTCATACAGTGATTCCAATAATCAACTGGAATGGCTAGCAAATGAGAGAGGGAGAAAGCCACGAAAAACTGTCTAGCAAGGGAAATATGCTTGTACAGACAGAACTTAAGCCTTTGTATACTTGGTTAATCTCATAAGAAAGCAATACAGAGAAGTTTACACTAAAAAGAGGAACTTTTTAATTCAGAAAATAATTCTTAATATGAGAAGGCTGCAATTTTTTCTTGTAAGATTTGATATAATTATTTTAACTATTTGGTTTTACAAAGTAGCAGCCCTAAAGAAAGGTTTAGAAATTAGGTATATACTTTCTAAAAACTTTCAGAAAGGTCAAAGTCACAGCCATTATCAATACCTTAATGATGGCAGTTGTTGCATCTGTTTTGAGGGTGGGCTGATGTCTCATGAGCTCATCAACAGCACTCCCCAGGTTGGATGCAGTATCCCCTTAAAGCAAAAAAGAAAAAAAAAGTGTTTAGAGTAAGAAATATAGAGAGCCCATAAATTTTTGTGCCAACCTAACATGGAAAGAAGAAACTCAACTGCTTGTTGTAACTTTCTAACACCACACATTCTTGAATGAATTCACATAAACCTTAATCCTCCCAAATGATTGTGGAGGAGGAAAAGAGATCAGTCTAGCAAACTCCACTGTCAAGGTCTGAACTAGTCTTATGGAGAGATGAGTAGAAAAGAAAGAAGCATAAACACCCTTTGGCTGTCTCTGAAGAATGATCATGACTAGAATGCTGCAGTGGTAGATCAAAGTACAAAATACACTGATTTATGAAATGGTGAGAGGGGGTATGGGTGTGGTTTGTTGTGTTGTCCCCTCACTATGTTGTCTAGGCTCTATTCAAACCCCTGGGCTCAAGTCATTATCTCGATTCAGCCTCCCAAATAAGGAGTAGACTTTTGCAAACTACGGTATTTCTCTAACTCTTACTTTCTTGTTCCTTATCAATCTAGACTCAAACACACTGAGAAGAAAATCTAATTATCAATGACTAATTTTAGAGAAAATGAAAACATCTATCTGTTTACAACATTAGAATCCACATTTCTCACTTTTGTAGGCTAATTAGTAGACTTGGATATATATCACTGGTCCCTATACCTGTTTCTTACCAATATCAGGACAGTGAACTATTCAGAAGCATGGAAATACTATGAGGAGAGAGGCTAAGGATGAAGTATTCCTTCCTACCTGTAACAATAGAATATATGGTGATAATTCCCGTTAAGCTGAGCATACCTAGCCAGAGAAACGATGTGCAGTCAAGGAAAACTTTCCTTGTCAAAACCAACTTTCTATTATAAAATGAACAGTAGCAACTCACCAAGGGGATCAGAACTCCTCCTCCTCCGCATGGCTGGGAGGTAATCAGGAGATAGGAGAACTTTGAAGAGACGTTCAAATGGCTGACATTGTACAAAAGACTGAAGACCTCGGGCATTCAAGCAAAGTGCACTGAATACATTTGGGAGGGAACCAAGGACTTCCCTTGTAGCAGGAACCTGGAGAAGACAGAGGATTTGAATGTAACACATAAAAGGTCAAATACATATGCAAGGAAAAGATATCTAGGGGAATCATGCTGAGGAATAGGAATAGAAGAGATTTTGACAATCAGGTCCCAACTGGATTCAACAATACATACGAAAGAGATAATTTTTTTTCACACAACAACTTATTTTTTACTTGCTCCTTAAGTATGTGGATGTGTATCTTAAGGAAGGGATAGACATGGAGTAATGTTTATACAGTGGTAGAATGAACTCACATCTTTGATAAGCAGTGCATGCAGCATGACATCTGTCAGGCCATTGTCCTGGAGTGAGGACAACAGTGATGGCTCTTGAAATACAAACACAGTCACCACTTCAGTAGCTAAAAGCAAAGTTGAGGAAAAATAAGGGAAACTGAGAATCTTGACAGGTATTAAAAGCAAATAAATAAGAAATAAAAAGCTTAAAACAGATACATTCAATGTTTAACAATTTCATACTCTTGTGATTACGAAATGAAAACTAATAATACAACAGAACATCAAGAATATTCCAATAAAATATGAAGAATTTTAATAATTATCCTTTAAGATATTTTAACAGCACATATTAATGACTGGAGTTATACTGTTATATAACTTGCTATTTTCACATGTAATTGGGAGTTTCCCCATCACCATAAACCATTCTTTTTCAATGGCTGTATAGTAGTCCATTAAATATATGTACCACTATGTATATAAATCATTCTTTTCTGTGAAAATTGATGTCTCTAAATTCGTAACTTGACAAGTACTTAAGATGCAGGTTTTCTGGAATAAATGCAAACTTAACTGATGAGTGTGGATAAAGAATTTTGCAGAAATATTATTTATTAAATTTAAATTGGAAACAGGATTAAAAATACATATTAATAATATATTATAATATACACACAAAATACTACTACTGCTTTAACACCCATAATATTTGGAAATGTGTACTCGGGACTATCAGATTTTTGAAAGTATGAGAATCTGACAAAAGGTATACAAACAGTGCCTTTAAACTATCTAAGAACAAACCTACTAATGGTAACATCTAATAAAAAAATCAAGTTTTCATTTAAGACGGTGAGTGGACATTCTTATTTGCAATAAACAGCAGTGAAATAGCACACATGTGAAAATTATTTGAGATCAACAGCTCCCAGTGGCATTTGGCATTCTTTTTTAAACATTTGCTTTTATTTATGTGTGTGTTTTGTTTTGTTTTGTCTGTCTAAGTATATGCCATGTGTGTGCAGGTACTCACAGAGACTAGAAGAGGGTATTGAATCCCCTCAAGTTGGAGTTACAAATAGTTGTGAGCTACCTCACCTAGGAGCTGGGACCAGAAGTCTAGCACTCTGGAAGAGAAGCAAGTGCCTTAACCACTGAATACAATGCCTAAAGCCTGACATTTGGGATTTTTTTTTTTTTTATTGGCTAAAGGTTCTGAAAAATCTAAGTCATTTTTTGGATTATGTATGTTTAGTTTTACATAGCAAATTCAATCTTGACTAAACAGTTGATAATACCACATAACATTTTCAATGTTTTTCAGAATTGATAGACTTTTTGATTTTATAATCGTCAGTGCTAAGAATGCTATTTCTGTAAATACAAAGTACAAAAATGTAAGAATGTTTAGGACAATTTTCAGGAATTGCTAGTAATTCTGTCCTAATCCCAAATCCAAAATAATTTAACATTCCTTTATTAAACTCAATAAGACAGCCACTAATACAGTCATTATTTTTGTTGTGTTTTTGGCATGGGGTCTCATATAGTCTAGGATAACCCTAAATCCTCTTGCCTCTACTCTACCTCCCAAACAACAGGATTACAGGAAAGAGCCACCATGCCCACCCTCAAATATCAATTTAGAAAATCAAACACAATCCAAACAAAACACCAATTTGACATTTGTATGCTGAGGAATGATGGTAGGAAAACATTGACCTTTTTTTTTTTTTTTGCCATAATTAAACCATTGTTTTAGTAAGAGCAGAAAATTCCAAACACAGTAAAATCATTACAATTTGGAACTTACAGCAGTCTTAAATCTGAGCCAGGGTGCCTCAGGCAGTGTTGGTTAGCATTACATGATGTGATGTCATACAGTGTAAAGAGTGCATTACGCATATTCAGAACCAAGGCTGTGAAGCACTGTGAGGCAACAATGACATGTACGACCTGAACATCTTAGATTCAGTACACATTTGCTTTCAAATCACTGCCAACTTTTTGTGACTCCTACATTCAGTTATGCAATTCCTTCTTAAGGGATTATGACCCACAATTTAAGGAGCTGTGCCTTAACTGAGTACTCTTACTTTCCAATTTGGATAAACTCATATTATCCTTTCTCTTGGTTCCAGTGAGACTTCCTTTCTAGTCATTACAGATCTTAGGTCATTAAATTTTAGGCTAAATGCCATAAGTGCTGCGTGCTGTTGGTCCTACTCAAACTCTAACCTCCGAATGT
Organism: Peromyscus eremicus; assembly: GCF_949786415.1. NCBI lineage: Eukaryota > Metazoa > Chordata > Mammalia > Rodentia > Cricetidae > Peromyscus > Peromyscus eremicus. The sequence goes on along the minus strand of NC_081439.1, from coordinate 16,694,237 downwards.
GTCCTACTCCACTATTAGACTCACTGCCCTTGGTAAGTATACTCACATCCTTTACAGTGGCAAATTGATTATATTGCATCCTTGTCTTAATGCACTAGCAAAACCTATGTATGTGTGATATAATTTTTTATTTTTAAATTTATTCTTCTCTCATACATTATATCCCAACCAGTTTCCCTTCCCTCTCCCCTCCTCTCAGTTCCCTCCTGCCACCTCCCTTCTTGCCTAGATCAATTTCTCCACCAGTTTCCTTTCAGAAAAGAGCAGTCCTCCCAAGGACATTAACCGAACAATAACTAGCCTTTCTGTAAACTGTGCTTTTTACCATGCTACTACCAACACTATTATACTCCTCAGAATACATTGTTTCCTTTAGGATTCCCAGTGACACTGACTGATCAGAGCACACAGCTGAGTCTGGGCATGGCCGTAAAAGAAGGAATTGTACATTGGATTCTTATCAAGGCAGAAGGACTAATATAAACATAATGGCCTGCTAAATGACATTCAGCTAAAACACCAAAATGAACAATGATTTCCTAAAAAAGTCTCAATTTTGCTCACTGCCTTAAGTTACCATGAATTCATAACCTTTAAGTGGCATGACATCCTAACAAAACGTAACTTGAGTTTCTAATTCTCCCTTTTTGGCCACAAAAGGAAGATTTCGCATCAATGCATCTAAAGACCAAACAGACCATCACCCTTTTGATATGGAGCAATCCATGATGTACTGAAGCTTAGATTAAAAGTGAAAACAGAATGGGATCCACATAAAATTTGGGTCTTCACCTGCCTAGACTATTCTGTATGTCTCAAAAAAGGTCTAACCTCAAATATTTTCTTAATGATAGAATTTAAAGGTCTGCTAACTCAAAGTTCAATTTCATGGGAAACGGGTTTGTTGCTTGGTCAGACACCTAACAACAGTTCTTCCCAAGAGGAAAAAAATCTTAAAATTAGTTTCTAGTAACAAGATATTTAATGGTAGCTCTAGATTTGCCTTACTCCAGAATACTGAAGGAGAGGTCCTTTTAAGATCTAGTATGACTGACACCCACTAAAATAATAAACACTTACTTACTCCAGCAATTACTGTTCAGTACTTTGACTTCAAGTAACCTGACTATGCATCATTTGACTTACCATCTGAGATCAGGATTCTACTATTCAATTGCTAATCTTGGTAGATTCCTTTTGGCTTATATATTCTGTCACCCTTCTTGTTTGGGTCAGTTTTCCTTGAAAAATGCTTCTAGGTACTAGAGATGTAGCTTAGTTGGTAGAGTGTCTAGCATGAATCTAAGCCCAACCTGAATATAATTTATAAACTGGGTGTGATGATGCATGCTTGTAATCCTAGCACTAAGGAGGCAGACTCCTGAGGATTAGAAATACAAGATCGCCATGCAATGGCAGTGCACGCCTTTAATCTCAGCACTCTGGATGGCACAGGCAAGCAGATCTCTGTGAGTTCAAGGCCAGCCTGGTTTAATAAAGAGTTTCAGGGCAGCCAGGACTATTATACAGAGAAACCTTGTCTCAGAAAACAAAACACAAGATCATCCTATGCTATAGCCAGTTTAAGGTCAGCCGAAAATAAGAGGTCACATCTCAAAAAAATTAAAAGTATTCTCAACCTTTTATGAAGACAAGAATACTGACCTTCCGTCACTTTAATAGTTTCAAAAGCAGAAAGCCACATCAAGATTTGGTGGCTAGGACTGTAACTTACATGATGTACTACCAAGAATGTTCAACATACTGACTAATCACTCATTGTAACTCCAAAGTCTAATCAGCTCTGGTTTTCTCCCTCCCCTCCCTCCCTCCCTCCCTCCCCCTCTCCCTCTCCCTCTGCCTCTCCCTCTCCCTCTCTGGTTTTTCGAGACAGGGTTTCTCTGTGTAGCTTTGGCGCCTTTCCTGGAACTCACTCTGTAGCCCAGGCTGGCCTTGAACTCACAAGATCCACCTGCCTCTGCGTCCCAAGTGATGGGATTAAAGAAGTGCGCCACCGCCACCGCCACCGGCAGCTCTGGTTTTCTCTTGCCAACCAGTCCTGTACATCTCCTGTACATCACTATCCCATAATCACTACTCATATCTACTTTCTTTGATTTGACAGACAGTGTCTTTATAATACACCAGAACGCTAAACGTCCAGCAGTAATAACAGGTTCCCTGCCATAGGCAACCACTTATACAACAGTCTGGTTCTCTTGGAATTAAATATTCAAAAAGATTGTCAATCTCTTCAAGTTAAACAGTCTATTAATCACGACACCAACAATAGCCAGGCTACAGAAAATAATGTGAAGGGTAACATAGGCAATGAAAAGTTTAAGGGAGTTGGGGAGATTAATGGAGAGACAATAAAGAGAATAAAAGTAAATATAAGAGTGAAGACAAAGAACCTGGGGTTGGGAACAGAATAGGAAATGTCAATTCTTTATTTGGTGGGTTTCAGCATAAAATTACTATAAGACATTGTGACCTTCCAGTTGCTTCCTCGTTAATTTCCCCTTTGTGAATCCTACCTTTCTCAGACTCCTAACTAATTAAAAGCATACCAGAAATCCTCAACAACTGACAAAATAGTATAGTTGCTATGATGACTGATTAGAAAACAGACATTAAACTCTTATGTTGGCATCACAAGGTAGTTTGTATCTTAAAGGGACCTCATACTGCTATGGGATAAAAGGTATCTATAAACAGTAAATAACCAACACACCAAAACAGTCAATTACATGACTAAAATGGTCTCACATCCACAATGACTTTTTCAGCCATCTCCTACTAGAGGTGAAAGACTGTTATATGCAGGGAACTACGCTAACAATTGCTACAATTACATTGGGTTGACTGCAACCATTTTGATCTTTCTCAATTTTATTTAAAGAAATTATGCTACTACCAAAGACCACTGGAATAGAATGTGCACAACCACTGATACTTGATTTAATCAAAGAGCTAAGTCTCATTTGCTGCCTGTGTCACCAAAGTTCTCTAATCAATACTGAATGCGCTTACTTTCATTCAATCTTATGTATTCTGTTTAAAACTTTCCCGAATGCTAGGCCTGTGGCACAGGACTGCAATCCTAGCTTCTCAGGAGGTAGAGGCAAGAGAATTTCAAGTAAAAAACTGATTGGACTTGAGTGAATTCAAGACTAACCTGGACAATTTACTGAGAATTCATCTCTTAAAAAAAAAGGAAAAATATACATAAAGGCATAGCTCAGTGGTAAGGCACTTGCCTAGCATGTGCTGTACCATCACCCTCAACTCCACTCTACTCTAACCCATCCAACCCCCAAACTAAACCAAACAAAACAGCTACTACCTATATGTACTTGTTCCATTCTGAACTTACATCTAAGTAACACATTTTTAAAAATCATATCCTGTAGTGGGTAGCTGTTCCACCTTTGACCTGAAACGTTACCCCTAGAGTGTGGCAGCAAATAACTGCCACACCTGCCTATGACCTGCCCCTGGGGTGTGGCCGAGACCAGACCCCTTAAGAGATGTGTACTGCTTACTCTCATGGCTCTTCATGGGCTGTACGTTGGACTGCAGACCAAGTCAGAGTTCTCCAAAGAACTACGCTAGACTGCACCGCATCTCTCCCAGATCCTGTAGCTGATCCCTTAGTGGCTGTAAGTTACCCATGAAATAAATCTCTTTTAATTACCAGATAAACTATGTGGAATTGCCTCGCTAATTGATGTTATAATATCCAAGAATTACTTACAGTCCTACTCTCTGAACCTAACCTTGGGAGGAAAATTTCACCTAATCTGATGCAATTCCTGTAAGAAAAATTTCCTAACTAGATAAGAAAATTTCAACATGAAATCTCTGATTAACATCATGCTTAGTGGTAAAATAGTATTTTCCCTTCTAAACTCACAAAGGACAAAGCAAATAGGTCCTTTCCATTTATATCCAACCACTGCATCAGAAATCTTTGTGTAATAAGATGAGGAAAAGAAAAGGATAAAGGTAATAAAGAAGGAAGACATTATTTGCAGATAACAAAACGATATAGAATTCTTCTAAGTAATCAATAAACAAGTCACAAGATAGAAATATATAGACTCATTTGTTTCATCAGCAAATATGCAAGAAAACAGTCGTAATAGCTACAAATATCTAGACTGCCCAAACTCTTGTGTGTTTGTAAAAATGCTTATTATTCCCCTAGGTTCAAAGAATCTGCCACTTCCTTTATAGAATTCTAAGTGGAGTTCCAATTTGCTTTTGTGATGCTGGAGTGGAATGGAACCAACCGATTTGTCAAAGTGCCAGAAATACTTTAGTGCTTAGCTACATTCCCAGCTTTTAAGGAGTTCTAAAAGCTCTTAAGTAGAGCAGGCTGCCCTTGAACTCAGAGATCTGGCTGACTTTTGCCTCCAAGTGGAAGATAATACATGTATGCCAGTTCATTCAGCCTAGACCCAACTATCAACTCTACTTACCTAGGAGGAAAAGTGATGGGCCATAGTATTCTGCATTGCTGATGATGTGTTTCAAAGAGGTAGGCAAAGAACCATCCATTACTAAGAGAAATATGTACAAAAACTATGATCAGTAAGGGAGATGAGGATCAAGGGTGGTAGGTAGCACAGTATGTTAACCATGGTAAATAAGTCTAACACCCCTCTCCCAACACTTTATTTTATTCATGCAGTAAGCTTAAACAGTGGCCCAAAAAAAGAAATATGGAGACTATGAGGGTAAAAAGTAGAAACAGGACAGAAGTGAACAGAGGGCAAAGCTGGGAAAAGTGTAAATAACCATCATGTCTAAAGAATGTGGTATCAAGTAAAAAATAGCTATCAATTTACTAAGTATGCTTTATAAAAGGAAAACATGAAAAAGAAAAATCTTGATAATCAAGTGGTCTTTGAAAGCAGTATACATAATCAAAATACCATGCCGTATGCCATCTGAGAAAGCAGGATCTTGAATGGCCTTCTTGAGGAAATTCAACATGGACTTGAGAAGTGCTGCTCGTTGGGGAATACACTGGACTCCTGACACAGGAGAAAGGTAAAAGTATCATACTGGGTTCACCATTAAATCACAGTAAATAGGCACACGAAACACGTATTAAGAGAACCATCTATATGCACTAAAGCAAAACTAGCAGACATTTAAAGTGAGATCTCTGGGACATTGGAAAGAGTATTTTGAAAGTAGAAATTAAATCAAGGATGGCACAAGACCAGTATTAAAATTAGAGACCTAAAGGTTAAAAAAAAAAGGACATATTATAAAGTAAAAAAGATTCAACTTCCAAATTCACTCTGTTCCTCTTTTGGATATTATCTGCACTCCAAAATGTCTGTTTTGATATTCAATGTGTGAACTGCCAGAAAACAATAAAATGTTACAAGACATGTTCTTATAAGATAACCTCAAATGTACCATTAAGTGCCTCCTAAAGCTCTCTTCTTCACTAGTTTAATAAGTAAGTCAGTGTGAAAGACTGTGTATCTATGTGTCTACGCACCAGGACGGGGTCCAGGGCCAGGGCCAAGGCCAGGGCCAGGGCCAGGACCAGGGCCAGGACCCGGGCCAGGACCCGGGCCAGGACCCGGGCCAGGGCCAGGGATGCTAGTGCTGCTGTTGGAACTTGATGCCCTTAATTCAACCTCCAGCCGGTGCTCCATAGTTATGGACGAGCCTGGACTGCTTTCCATAGTTACATCTGCAACTAAAGTACAAGTTATGATAAAGAAACTAATTAGAATAAAAGGTACTAAGAAAAGAAAGATTTCTGAGAAAACTTCTTCCACCAAGGTGAGATGAACGATGCAAAACATGCAACTTTGTATATTACTGATAGGTGGTAAGTAGTAAGTAAAGCCTATTAAAGGAGGTTAATTAACAAATATAAAAAGCACTGAAAGTTTAATCTCAGTGCTCATAGGGAAGGATGTCTATGACATAATGAACAATGAAAGTGTCTTTCTATTCTAAAAACTATATACATGTAAATGTGAACATGGAAAGGATATTAACAAGGCTGGAAGGAGCCACATCAAACTAATACCTATGTAGGAGGGTTAGAAGTGAGCATTAACATTTCCTTTATACTCTTGAATAAAATAATTTTAATTGTGTAAAAGCAAGTACTTATTCTCTTTAATTTATGAAATGTAATAAGATCCCTTTCAGTGTTTACATTTTGAAATATATTCTAAAAATCACTTTTATACATGTATGTACCTACTTAAAAAGTAAGCACAAACTCACAACTGTGTTAACCGTCTTCGCACTGAATATACACTTTCATTAGGAATACAACACAAGCACTTAGTTTCAAATACTTGTTTCCTGGCCACCAGTTGGCAAGCTTAACTGAATCAAGCATTTCAGATGTTGACAGAATCTTTACCAAGCACTTACTGTTTTGTTTATTAAATTTTGACAATTACTGGCTTACAGTGGATAGTCAACCATTACTTATCAGCAGTTAATACATAACACATTTTACTCAACACTTTGGGATCTCACCTGTGAACTTATATGTCGGCTTGTTCACAATAAAACAGAAACTGGGCAAAAGGGTTTCTAGGGACAACAACATGCACAGATAAATGTGCCCGAAAACAAAGTCAGAAAAAAGGAACAGTATACCATGATTTATTGTTCTAATATCTTTATCATAAGAATAATAGATATATGCAATGATAAGCTGGGTCATTAAGACAAGACTACTGTAATTTTAAGAAAACTATTTGGGGGACCAGTTTTTATTCTATTATTAAGTATATATTGAGAGAGGGTTGAGATTGTTAAAAAAGACACACAACACACTTGAAAACTAAGATGATCTAGTTTTGGATTTCTGACCTTATGACTTAAAAGTTGATCCCTAAACAATAACCACTTCAATTATGCTATGTTTTCTTAAAGTATTCAGAAACAGTTTTTCAAGGTCCCACTTAAAAGTTTATAGTCTTCATGTAATTTATCAAGCATATATTAAATACCCAGGATATATGGAACTGCAGTAGACAATATTCTGACTCTGGGGAACTTATGTTTTTGTAGTATGAATAATATAATAAACCAACACATAAAGAAACATCAATTATTAAGTGATTGATTTGTAGTGACATTAGTGGTCTACTGCAACTCTACCATCTGCTTTACCTCCCAGTTCTATTTCAAACAATTAATCATCACCTATATAAAAAAAATGTTGAAAATAACCAGTGTACCTCATAATTTATGAGGAAGAATTAAAATTGGGGTAGGATAATAAAAAAAAACTCATACACAAAAATATGACTTAATAATTTGTTAATTACCATCCATATCAGTTTCCATTTCTTCTCCTTCTTGGGTGGTACTAGGTCTCTGGATCTTTGGCTTGATCACAAATGGACATTCTTTTCGGCACAAATCTACTTCATGCTATAATCACGGAGAAAATATTTTAGAAATCCTATACATTATAGGAATTAAAATAGTGTAATTAAAGAATATCAATCAGATTGTGAACTCAGTTTCTAGAAACATTAAAGAGATAAGATGGTTACTTAGGGTAGTTAGGAGAGCTCCTACACTCAGCACTCATTGGAATTCTATGAAGTCTATGCAAAAGGATCCTTAGACAATTATACCTCAAGTCTATAGATGAAGATAGAAAGACCACTATGAGATTGAAAAGCTGCCATATCCAGGTTGGTAATGAGGTCAACCACTCTGACAGCTCTGGTGACAAATGTTATCTGGTCCTGTTCATCACCAAGAAACTTTATGACCTACAAGGAAGAGAGAGGCAAATACAATTACTAAAATGTGAGAGCTATAAAAAAAAAATCTGTATTCCTTTGCAAAAATAAAGTATGGGAGTCCCTGTGAGATAGCATAGTATGAAAGGGGAGAAGGACACATGCCTGATGCATTGTGCTTATCAAATAATAGTGCTATAAATTCAAAGACTGGAATTCGACCTCCTGTGAGGCCACATGAACAATTCATTAATAGGATTAAATAAAATTTCTGGTAAATTTAATGCAAGCAAGATCCACTGTCTCAAAATACCAACTAACCAACCAAATAAAACAAAACAAAGCCTATTAATATAAAAGCAAAACTTTACAAATACCCTTTTTTCCCATTAGTGTCATACTTAATGTCATGCTAACATGTGGACTATCAAATTGTGCTGCATTATAAAAATACCTTAATATTGACAATAGATACATTTCTGGTTTTTTGTTTTGTTTTGTTTTGTTTTTAAGATATATTTATTTTGTATACAGTGATCTTACTGCATGCCAGAAGAAGGCATCAGATCTCATTACAGATTGTTGTGAGCCACCATGTGGTTGCTGGGATATTGAACTCAGGAACTCTGGAAGAGCAGCAGTGCTCTTAACCTCTGAGCAATCATATACATTTTTGTTAATGTGGTAACTAGAACTCAAACTCTAAGCATAACTCTTTTAGGATAAGCTTTCTATGCGATCTGCTAACTATAAAACATTTAGGAGCTGGAGAGATGACTCAGTGGTTAAGAGCACTGTCTGTTCTTCCAGAGGTCCTGAGTTCAATTCCCAACAACCACATGGTGGCTCACAATCATCTGTAATGAGATCTGGCGCCCTCTTCTGGCCTGCAGTCATAAACGCTGTAAATCTTAAACAAAAAAAAACCCCACACATTTAAAACCTGTACTCTTAGCTATTTTCCCACAAATATATTGAAAAAGAAAATAGAGTACCTTTAGTAGGGCTTCCATCATTCCACAGGAGACCAATGCTTCGCCACCAGCATCATAGCTGGCCAGGTGGTACAAAAAGGAGAAGAGGGCAGTAGCAAACTGGTGGGGGTATGGGTCCATGGAAGGATCTAAAAAGGGAGAGGTATAGAAAATGTATTAAGCTAGCAGGTTGTTAAAACAATGAAAATGTCAAGGTCCTCTTGTTCCTGGGATAAATAATCACCACCTAAACCTACCAATCATGGCCTGGATGCAGTTCCGCACAAGGACAGGCAAAAATCCATGGTAGGAGGCAGTTCCAGTACAGTCAATAATACTGCTGAGCTTGGGAGTTCTCTCCAAATGCACAATTGATGTCAATGTTCGTAAAGAAGCAGCTTTAATTTCCTATGAGAGTACAAAACAAACAAATGTCAAAACTACATGGATAACTGAACTAAGGCGCAAATATCTCAAAATCAAAATTTAAGTAGTTTTACTGAAAAATGCTTGAGGAGACAGATGTCTGTGGAGAGTAACACTGAAAATCTGGCATTTATTAATTTCACAGTTTAATATTCAAAGAGAAAGAAGCAAAAGATCTAAGCTTCCTTCCTGGGGCATTTTTTCAACTCCTCAGGAAAAAGAGGCAGATAAGTAGACCTTGATATGTAGACATTACTAATACATACTTACCATAAGCTGCTTATCTGTTATTTGAAGAACATCTACCAACTCCTCTATCAACCCATTATACAAGATACTGTTTGCTGACTCTTGCAAGGCATTGGAATAGACTGCAAAAGAGAAGCAAAGACTTTGGCAGAAATGCAGTTATTAAGCCACCATTGGATAAGAAGACACCTTCCTATCAGCATGGAAGGCCAAAATCGCTAAATTATAACAGATTGTGGTAAGATCTAGACTACTCATTTTTTTCTTACTAAAAGTATCCGTTGTCTTAAGGAAGAATTTTGTGGGAGTTTTGTAGGAAAGGATTATCAAAGAATTCATTTTTCTAACATCACTACTTGATAGAACTATAAATATGTTTTGGATATAGGTATAGTCTTTTATTATAGCTTCTTCCTTTACTTGTTTTCACCATAAATGCTTTTATAATAAAAAATTTTTATAAACTGTAGTAGACTAAATCATAACTTTGTTTTAAGAATGTGTATACTACAGCCAGGCATAAAGGCATACATCTTAAATCCCAGGATTGAACTCTGTGAGTTTAAGGACAGCCTGTTCTACCCATTGAGTTCCAGAACACCAAGAAACATATGGTAAGACCCTGTCTCAAAAATGCACATAGCCGGGCGGTGGTGGCGCACGCCTTTAATCCCAGCACTCGGGAGGCAGAGCCAGGCGGATCTCTGTGAGTTCGAGGCCAGCCTGGGCTACCAAGTGAGTCCCAGGAAAGGCGCAAAACTACACAGAGAAACCCTGCCTCGAAAAACCGGAAAAAAAAATGCACATAATCCACTTTTGCTAAATTGTATACTGAGGTGATAGTGGACATACACTCAGAAGTGAAAACTGGCTGAGATGTGAGCACGTACATTAAGTTTTTAATAAATATTTCTGGGTAATATGCCAGAAGTTATATTAGGCATAGCCACAAACACAAGAGAAAGGATTCAGGGCAAGGTTCTTAGCTTTAAGAGTAGGTAAGCAAGAGCCAAATGAAGATAGGTAGTAGGAGCTGTGTTTGTGCTTTTACACCTTATAACATGCCTAGCATGTGACAGGTTGATTTCCAAGCTTTCTTTCAATTCTTAAAATAGCTCATAAATACTGTTCCAATGTAAAGTACTGAAGTTAACTGAAAGAATACCAAGTGAGGCTATATAATCTTCAGAACTGTGGTGAGAGCCTAAAAACTGTGATTTCCACATAAAGATGAAGTTATACCATTTTGCAGGAAAGTAGATGCAACTCTTGACAAGTAACGTTTTCTGTCATTCTTGTGTACTGATGACCTAATAGTAGAAGTGAAACTGTCTAGGGAATGGATAGAGATGAAACTGGCCAAGGAAGAGAGCAGTGGGCTATAATGGGAATTACACACTCAAAGTACATTATATGCTTGCATGAAAATGGCCTTATAAAATCCTGCATAGTTTAAAAAAAAAAACTGTTTTCCAATCTACAATACCGCAGTAAAAGGACAGAGCATTTACTATTTAATTATTTTAAGAATTCAAACTTATACACCTGAAGGGATGGGAGAATTAGAAGAGAGCTATCAATAGGAAGGGTATAGACCAATGATGTGCCTGTATGTATACATTTTTTTTAAAAAGACGATGAAAAAAAAAATAAATAAATAAATAAATAAATTAATTAATTAATTTGAAAAAAAAAAAGCTGGGCGGTGGTGGCACACACCTTTAATCCCAGCACTCGGGAGGCAGAGCCAGGCGTATCTCTGTGAGTTCGAGACCAGCATGGGCTACTAAGTGAGTCCCAGGAAAGGCACAAAGCTACACAGAGAAACTCTGTCTCAAAAAACCAAAAAAAAATAAAAATAAAAAATAAAATAAAAATAAAAAAAAAAAAAAGATGATGACAACCAAGGCCATGTGACACGACAATAAAGGCGTAAGTTTTTCTGGTACACAAAGGAGCTCAAGAATGATAAATGACTACAGCAAAACCAGGAATGCAAGTAATTTTATAATTTAGGTTGACATAATAAAGCCTCATAACAATAAAGACAGATGAAAGATGAAGTTCATTAGAAATCAAGTTCAAACTGCCTAATTAGGATCGGTTAATTAGTGTTTCCTTACCTAATATAGATATTGCATGCAGTCTGGCCTGAACAGCTTGTAATCGCTTCCTGTGATTAGAAAAGCCGTGGGCCAGCCTTATATGAGTGAATAACAGCATCTGTAGAAATATAGAACTTATATTAGAAAATCATTTCAAAGAGTTTTTTGTTGTTTCTGGGGTGGGAGCTCTTACCTTTTAGGCTGCTTGTTGCTATTTGCTAGGATATCAAACTGAACTAATATTACATATAATGAGATTAGTTGACAAACCAAGAATGACAAAACAGGGACACCCAGTATCGTAATATTTCAAGGTAAGCCAAGAACTATCACTATACTGATAGACAATAATCTAGTAGAAATTCTAATTTAAAAAAAAATATCTGACAACTGCCAAAAAGAACAAAATATAACACAAGTTCTCCTAAATGTATCCAAAATTCAGAAAGCTATCACCACAATTAAATTATCACTTGAGTTAGCCTGCAAGTCATGTTTCCAAACTCTCATAAGGTGCTTGAAACTTAGTGTTAAGCACAGGAGAGGAAACAAACAACTAGGTAGCTTATTTGCCAGGCTGGACTCAGACGTACATCAATTTTGCTATATCTTCTTCTTCCCCAACACATATCATTAATATATTTCAAAAACCACCATATGCTGGGGGTGTTTTTTCAGACATATCGTACCTGCTTATCCTTGGGAATGCTGTACATTTTGGTAAGAGATTCCATTATTTCAGAAGGGCTTTCTGAAATCTGTATTAGAAAAAAAAATTGTTAGGAACAAAATGTCAACCAAAAACTAACCACCAGTTGTCAAAGAATCCTCTTACCTTGTCAAGTTGTTCTATGTGAATATAATGTAGTGTATTACTAGTTGTCTGAAAGTAAAAAGTTAAAAGAGCCGTTAGGGGTCACGAAATACACTTTAAGAGTCACCTGAGAACAAAATGCCATCCTACATTTAAGCCAACCTCTTAAAAAATCAAAGTAATTTCAAACCATCCAAAGCATCTACTTTCCACATGTAAGAGTCTTTGGTAGTTTCATCGAAACCACTACTGTTTATATTGTGTTCCTTTTTAATCCTTTTCTAAAAGTCTCCACAATCTCAATATTCATACCAAAGATTGAATCTGTAAGAATTATTTCTCAAAAAACCAAAAAAAATTCTCATATTTTAAAAACAACTTTAATATAAAAAAATTATTATTTAATCTTATAAGTGAAAGATCTGATTCATTAGTGAATTTCTAAACCAAAAAGAATCTTAAATCTCACCTAGGAATACGGAACAACCACATCATTTAAGCAAGACTTTACAGGCAACATACGAGCTTCTTGTAGGCAGGCATAAATATAGAAAGCTAAAACACAACTATCTGAGACTATGAGCAAAATACACAAGTATGGTAGTGCCCAATAAAAGGGACTCTATCTTTTGGAAGGTTCCAACACAAAACCTAATCATGTAGGTGAGAGGTAGGCATATAATTAGCTTATTCATGAAAAGCTTCTTAGTTACATTTAGCTTCATAGGACAGTGATATAGGTCAAAACATTCCCCCATTTAAACTAAGAGATTCTATAAACAACAACCAAACAGACTCACCCTCTTCTCAATTTTGACCTCAGCTCCAGGGTCTGCATAGAATTCAAAGTGTAGTGTGGTTGCGCTTGGTGGATATTTCTGTGTATCAAAGAGAAGAATCAGGCATTGAGCTTGAATTGATTTTAGACAACATAGACACCTCCACTGCCTTCTCTTCCTCAAAGAGTTAGCCATTTAAACACCACACTGTGGCAGCAGTATATTCCACATCAATGATGTCTTTAGTCCCTTGCCCGGACCAAGGTTCAGACGACATTTGTTCGAAAAGAAATGAATGGGAAGACTCGAGTTCAAAAATACCAAAATCTGTTTTACTTCCAGGTTACTTGTTACTCTATTAATGTATCAATTTTGACTACAGTTATTCTCATGGTAGGGTTAAGTATGCCAAGTAATAATGACTTAATAAAGGCCTTAAGAAAGAATGGAAAAAAAGTATCAGGGTCAAAATCTAGGTACCAGCTAAAGAATTGGTATAGGGCATTCTTGTGAAAACTTATTACCAACCTCCTCATGGGCACTTTTTCTATTATTTCAAATATTCCTTTCTATACCATTCTAGAACACATTTCATTTTTTTCTACATAGGACTACACCAAACCAAATAAACTACGCCCTCAAAGCACATCTTCTATAATTCTACAAAAGTAACATGACAGATGAAATTTCGATAGTAGAACACTGATCCACTAAAACATTCCCTTGGCCAGGCAGTGATGGTGTAAAACTTTAATCTCAGCATTGGGGAGGCAGAAGCAGGCAGATCTTTGTGAGTTTGAGGCCAGTCTGGTCTACAGAGCAAGATCCAGGACAGCCAGGGTTACACACACACACACACACACACACACACACACACACACACACACACACACACAAACCCTGTCTTTAAAAATAAACAAACAAAAACACACTCCCTTTAAAGAAAACACAATGATGTTATCACTGTATACCTTTATAAAATTAGGTTCAACATATGTATATACTACAAAAAGTACAAAATTTTCAAAATCTCTTGACATGCTAAATTTCAAACTTAATGTAGGCAAGGGCTAAAACAGGTAACTAACAGACACCACACAACCTAGAAATTCTTAATGTACATAAGGTTCAGAATTAACCTACTACTCTTTAAAATAGTACATTCTCAGAACATACAAGATATGCTTCCCATATTACCAACATCCATTCACAATTGTTCACTGAAGAACAGCTATCAGCTAAGGTAGGAAAGTAACCTGCTCTAAATATGAGATTTCTGTGACTAGAAAAAGAGCCATACTACTAAGTAAGGGATAAAGTTTTCCAGAAGATAAATTAGTTAAATTTGATGATATCCTCTTGTGTTAAACATGAGAAACTAGGATCCAAACGTGCCTTACAGATAGATAGCGCTACTTGAAACATAGCAAAGCAGAAAAGGGTGATAGCCTAAATCTATAACCAGATCATGGGTGAAATTTAAGAGGAAACATGAAAGCACACTCAAGAGTTCTTTTTTTTTTTTTTTAAATATTTAAAATTTATCTGTTTGAGTGTTTTGCCTGCATGTATATCTATTGTGTCGTATGAGTGCCTGGTGCCTGTAGAGGCCAGAAAAGGGTATCAGATGCCCTGTAACTGGAGTTACTGATGGTTTTGAGTTTCTATGTGGATGCTAGGAATCAAATATAGGTCAACTGCTCTTGATCCGCCATCCCTCAAGCCCCCTGTATGAAGTTCTAAGTAATCCTAAAAGAATTGCTTCCAATCAACTATTCCTGAACACTTCTCAAAGTTCTGATATACCCGTGTGAGAACACAAGTAAATGCACTTTCTGTTTTTTTTTCCTTTGTTTTGTTTTCAATGTTTAGACAGGTTATCATGTAGTCAAAGCTGGTCTTCAACTGGTGATCTTCCTCCCGCCATATCCCAAATACTGAGATTACAGATGTGCACTACTATTCCCAGCTTCACTTTCCAAGATTAAAATAAAAAAGAAAGAAAAAAAAATTTTCATTTTGATTCAACAAACTCAATTTATTTCAGAACTGGATAAATGAACACATGCTACTCTCTCTGAGAATCTTTATAATCAGCACATCAAGAGCTGAAGTTTCCTAAAGCCATTATGTATTTTTTCCACAGGTTCAACAAAAGTCCTGATGTCTGTCAATTATATATACCACACATTTTATATACCACACATTCATTGTTATGTAAAGCTTAGAAAGAGACAATATCATGCCGAGCAGTGGTGGCAAACGCCTATAATCCCAGCACTTGAGAGGCAGAGGGAGGTGGATCTCTGAGTTTGAGGCCAGCCTGGTCTAAAGATTGAGTTCCAGGACAGGCTCCAAAGCTACACAGAGAAACCCTGGCTCAAAAAAAAAAATCTAACCAGAAAAAAAAGACAATATCATATCCCAAATAGTTACTCACCAACATATTCAAGTCTCTGCAACATTCTGCAAGTCCAAAGCCATTCTCTTTTCCACCCCAGCTCTTAGTAAAGGAAAAAAAAAACCACAATGTTAACACAATGCTTATGGTCTTAGGCTTATGTTTATAAAGTGTTTAATGAGAAACCACTCATTCACATAAAAGATAAAAACAAATAAAAGCAAGACTTTGAGACTCAAAGCAAAGTGGTGTGTCTGATGGTTCGTTGATGAAATCTATTTTATGGTTCTGCGAGGGTGCTCAAGGTAAGAGTACAAAGCAGCACTGCCAGCTACTGCATTCCACATGTCTGAATTCATGCTTGCTGACATTCATTCAGTCAGAGTTGGCCTTTTTCACCAGCGTGGACAACACTTTTTCTTGACATGAGCCAAATTACATGGTATAAGAGTATATATACTTTGTGTATTAGTTTGATTAAGAATGGCCCCCATAGACTCATATATTTGAATGCCTTGGGAATAACATCAGGAGGTGTAGCCTTAGAGTAGGTGTGGCCTTGTTGAAGAAGTGTGTCACCGCTTTGGGTTTTGAAATGCCCAAGCCGGGCCCAGTGTTTTCTCTCTTCCTGCTGCCTTCAGGTTCAGATGTACAACTCTCAAGCTCCTTCTCCAGCACCATGTCTGCATGCGTGCTGCCATGCTTCCCACTGTGGCTGACAATGAACAAAACCTCTGAACCTGAAAGGAAGCCCAAACTATGTGCTTTCCTTTATAAGAATAGTCATGGTCATGGTGTTTTATCACAGCAATAAAACAATGACTAAGACACTTTGCTACCAAAGTATAAAAGTTTTCAAACAAGTGCCTGTGGCAATGAGTAGCACAATTACTATTATCTTCCAAACCCTACATTCTAGCCATATAATTTTGCTTTTGGACCAGACTACAGCATCTTCTCGGGCCTTTGAAATATCAAAAATTTTAACAGTAAGAGCAAGGTCTAACTGTACATCTCTGAATGGCCTAAAACTTGCTATATAGACCAGGCTGGCCTTGAACTCAGAGGTACACTTGACTCTGCCTCCAGGCATTAAAGGATACATTCCACCACACCTGGCAAGAACAGCACATTTTTAAGTTTAAATAACTGCTAGTCATCTTAGCTACAACGTGAGTTTTAATAAGCTACTTGCCTTAAGGTAAGTCATGCCTTGCCCAGCTCAAATACAAATGCCTTCACTTAATTCTCACAAATACAATGTGGGTCCCAATCACTACTGATCTGGTGTTCTACCAGGAAAGGCTACAACATGGTGCTCTCTCTATAATCTCATTTTTTAGAAATCCTTCTTTAGAAATATAAACATATCACTATCTCTCCAGTAAATACATAAAACAGTATATATCACTGAAGCTGCCATTCACAGAGATATCCATTACAGAACACTACTGGTGAACAAAACAAAACCTACCTAATACTAGAGAAATAAGCTTCTTAGAAGTCTTTATTAACTCATAAGCATGGAATACAGAAAATGGGGGTTATGTTTTATTATTTCTCCAAATGATGGTAGCAATTTTGAAAACAAAGGACTATTTTCTTAACACATAATGGATATTTTTAGGGTATTATACCTTAGTTCTTTAGTGAACACCATATTGTGATGGTTTAAATGAGAATAGCCACCATAGGTGCATATGGTTGAATACTTGGTCCCCAGTTGATGTAATTGTCTAGAAAGGATTAGGAGGTGTTGAGGGAGGTGGTGTGTCACTAGGGATGGGCTTTAAAGTTTTAAAAGCCCACACCATTCCTAGTTAGTGCTCTCTGCCTCCTTATTGTGAGTCAAGATATAAGCTCTCAGCCACTGCTCCAACACCATGTCTGCCCACTTGATGCCATGCTCACCATGCTGGTCACAAACTGTAACCATATGGAATTAGATGCTTTCTTTTATAAGTTGTTTTGGCCATACTATCTATAACAACAACTGAAAAGTTACTGACAGAAGTTGGTACCAGGAAGTAGGCTATTGCTGTGACAAGACTGACCACACTGTTATTTGGAAAAATGTGGAAGACTCTAGGACTTTGGACTAGCAAAGTGGTTGAACACTGTAAGCAAGGCTTATCTGCCTTTCCTAGCAGGAGCTTGGAAGATAGTAGAGCTGAGAACAAGGTAGACTATGGAGACGTAGCTCAAGAGGTTACAAAGAACAATATTAGGAACTAGACTAAAGACCATTCTTACGATATTTTGGTGAAGAATGTGGCTGGCTGCCTTTTGTCCCTGTCCTAAGAACCTCCCTGAAGCTAAACTTTAAAGTCCTGAACTAATTTCATACACAGAAAATTTTAAGACATCCTAATATTGATTCTGTTGTGGGGTTGTAACAATCACTTTTATGCAGGCCTACAATGGAAAAGACCAAGTAGGCAAAAAGAAATGTAAAACGTACAATATGAAGAAGTTAAAAAAAAAGCACCAGGAAATTTAATGTTGGAGCCAAGACTTGTGCTGAAAGAGATAAGGAAAGGCCAGATGCAAAACGGAATAGAGAAAGTGGTACTCTTGGGCTAAGAACCCAGATCCACCTAATCCTGCAATTTGTGAAAGGAAAAGACCTAAAGAATTTTCTGCTCCTAAAAGCAACAACAAATCAAATCTTACGCAAATGTAATTTAATATGGGTCAGGCTCCATCCTCCCAAGCAGGCAGCCAAACTTGGCAGCACAAACTATGTAAGTTCTGACTTTAAGGTCATGAAGGATTCAGGAGAAATACGGTTGTAGAATCTTTCTACATTGCTAAATAAAGTTCCTGATGCCAGCCTTGTGGCAGAGGAGTCCCTCCCTGCATGGAGTCTAGGAGAAGGCACTGCAGGGAGCTGTGGAATGTCTGCCAGGGAAAGCTGCATACAGGGAGTGGAACCAGACCAAAAGAAAGAAGTATGTTTGCAATAAGCAAAGGTGGCAAGGCAGAGCATTCTTTGACACAAAGCACGTTGTTACAGGATTTGGGAGTTTGTCCTAATGGGCTTCTACCTTGCTTCAGTCCAGTGTTTCCTCAATATATCCCCTTCCTCCCTTTTAGAAAATTACATTTGTTTGTTTGTTTGTTTGTTTTTGATGGATTTGTGTGTGCACATGCATGGTGTGTATGTGGAGGTCAGACAGAAGACAACTTTCTGGGGTCAGTTCTCTCCCACCACATGGGTCCTGAGAATAAAACTCTGGGTTTTAGCCTTGGCAGGAAGCACCTACTGAGCTGTATTTCTGGCCCTCAAGGGGATGTTTGAATCTGGAATGCCTAATATTCTGTCTTTTTCTTTTATAAATAATTTAATTTTACATATCAGCCATGGATTCCCCTGTCCTCCCTCCTCCCACCTCCCAGCTTTCCCCCAAATCCACCGATTCCCACCTCCTCCAAGGCAAGGAAGGTTTCCCCTACGGAGTCTATGCCATTGTTTGCTAGAAGAATGCCATTTGTTTTATGATTTTAACTTTATCGGGGGCAACAAATAAGAGATTACGTTGAGTCACTGGACTTTTTTAGTTGTACTAAATGCCATGAGCCTAAGGAGGCCAGGGAGTAGAATGTGGTGGTTTGAATGAGAATGGCCCCTATACCTTTCAACACTTGGTAAGGATTAGGAGGTGTAGCCCTGTTGGAGGAGGTGTCACTAGGGGTAGGCTTTGAGGTTTCAAAAGCCCATGTCAATCTTAACTCTCTCTCTCTGCCTAGTGCTTATAGATCAAGATGTATCTTCTCCAACACCATGCCTGTCTACTGCCATGCTTTCGGCCACGATGGTCATGCACTCTAACCCTCTAGAACCATGAGCACCCAAATAAAGTCTCTTTTACAAGGTGCCTTGGTTATGGTGTTTTATCACAGCAATAAAAAGACACACACAAAGAAAGACTACTTAAAACATTTTTACTTATCCTCAACTGGCTATTAATAACTATTTTCATAACAGTGAAAATAATGAAAATGGCAAAGCAGGAAACAAAAAAAGAACAAAAGGTATGAATGCATTAACAAACAGTTCGGGATCAATGGATATTTAGCTTACCCGACCCTATCCTGTATGCAGCAGCTGTAAACTATAGTCCACATATCTGGAGTAAGGACAATGAATCTTCACGCAATAAGTGATTGATTGCTTTGGTCTCTGAAAGACCAGCTAAAATTTCAGGGCTTGCTGCTAATTTGCTTAATTTGGAACTTTCCTAAGGGCAGGAACTTGTTGAAAACACTGAATGATAAATGCAATAAGTAGTCCCCACCCTACTGGGACAAGGCATACAGTTCTGGTTAACATACCCGTAGAGGCCAGAAGTCAAAGGTAGGTATTGTTCCCCAGGTGCTATCTACCTGGTTTTCTATAAGACAACATCTCTTTCACTGGTCTGGAACTAACCAAGTAAAATCTGGCTAACTGTCCAGTGAGCTCTGACGATCCACCTGTCTCTCTCTCTTTTTTTTTTTTTTCAGAGCTGAGGACCGAACCCAGGGCCTTGCGCTTGCTAGGCAAGCCCTCTAACACTGAGATAAACTAAATCCCCAAGCCCTCCCACCTGTCTCTATATCCCCAGTGCTAGGATTATAAACCCAGCCAATGCTTCCTGGCATTTTTATGTGGGTTCTAGAGAGTCAATTCAGGTTCTTGTGCTTGTATGGCAAGAACTTTCCAGTGAGCCATCTCCCCAGTGTTCTCTAATTTTGATGTTCAAAAGCTAACTTTGATGCCTTCAAAAGGTTAACTACATAAGCCAAAAATTATACATCTATGTTGATGTACATACTATGTATAAAAATGGTACTTTGTAAAGGGGACAGCAATAAAACGTAAGAAGGCACAGAGAAATAAGATCAAAGTTTCTGCATACTATTAAAAAGAAATTGAGGCCGGGCAGTGGTGGCGCACGCCTTTAATCCCAGCACTCGGAAGGCAGAGCCAGGTGGATCTCTGTGAGTTCGAGGCCAGCCTGGACTACCAAGTGAGTCCCAGGAAAGGCGCAAAGCTACACAGACAAACCCTGTCTCGAAAAAACAAAAAAAAAAATAAAAAATAAAAAAAAAAAATAAAAAGAAATTGAGAGGCTCACAATGTAGCTCAGTGGTTGAGGCTTGCATGGTATACATATTTAATCTCCAGAACCACAACCAACAACAAAACAAAACAAAACAAAAAAAAGAGCTGGTATTAAAGTACAATTTTGAAAATTAAGATATCAATTCTAACTCCCAGGGCAAATATCAGTAACTAGCAAAAAGAAAAACAAGGAAACTGAAAACATAAACAATGCCAAATCAACTAGACCTAATAGACATACAGAACATATACATTGAAATAGAATAGAATAATATATATTTTTAATTACATTTATTTATTTATTTATTTGATGGGTTTGTGTGAGCACGTGCATGGTGTGTATGTGGAGGTCAGAAGACAACTTTTTTATGAAAAAATATAATATATATTCTACATAATAGAATAGAACACATATATTGAAAACTCCCAGCTGGGCGGTGGTGGCACAAGCCTCTAATTTCAGCACTTGAGAGGCAGAGGCATGTGGATCTCTGTGAGTTCAAGGCCAGCCTGGTCTACAAAGTGAGTTCCAGGATAGGACTATTTCTTAAAAAAAATAAGATGAAGAGAAAGACAGGGAAGGGGGGGGGGGTGAGAGAGAGAGAGAGAGAGACTCCTCCCCACAGACCTTAGCAAAACAACCCTTAATATATTTAAACCAAATCTCTGCCAATGAAAATGTCATTACATTGGGGGGGGGGGGGTTGTAAATCAGAAATCCATCACAAAAGGTAATCTGAAAAATTCACAAGTGGAGCTAGAGAAATGGCTCAGCATTGGCTACTCTTCCAGAGGTCCTGAGTTCAACTCCCAGCAACCATATGGTGGCTCACAATCATCAATAAATAATGGGATCTGATTCCCTCTTCTGGTGTTCATGAAGACAGATCACGCATATACATAAATTAAACATTTTTTAAAAAAATTCACAAGTACATGGTAGTTAAACAGTACTCTTAACCAACAAAAAAAATCCCATGGAAAAGTATGAAGTTATTTGATTTGATTAAAATGAATGTATAATCCCACAAATTAAAATATATATTAAAATTTAGGTATCTCAACATTCTTATCTTAAATAACCGTAGTCAACCCAACCCAAAGAAAGAGCTTCTACAGAAAAGAGCTAACTTAAAGTACACTTTTACATATAGGGGTTACCAGTGAAGAAAGAATTAAGCTAAGTAAGAATAGCAATAGGTCCAATATTCATTAAAAACTATTTTTAGCAAGGGGGTGGTGGTACACGCCTTAAATCCCAGCACTTGGGAGGTGGGTGCAGAGGCAGGAGGATCTCTGTGAGTGTGAGGCCAGGCTAGTATACAGATTGAGTTCCAGGACAGGCTCCAGTTACATAGAGAAACCCTGTCTCAAAAAAAAAAATTTTTTTAAAGCAACTATGGCCCAAATATTCATGAACAAACAGTATTTACTATGACAAATGTTTATGATAGGAAAAAAAAGCAAAATTACCCAAATAGCAAGAAAACAGGCAACCACAGATGGCATAATTTGACAGTATTTAAAATTTTCACATTATACAGTAAAAAGAATTGGTTTATTCCTCTATGGAAACAGCCTTTCCACTTCTTTCCACTTCTCTGTGAAATGGAGTTTTGCTGTACAATTCAGGCTTACCAACAACCAAGTATCCTCCTGCTTCTGTTGCCCAAGTGCTGGACTTACAGGGGTGCACCATTATATGGCGGCTATACAGTTACACTATTCTTCAATGATTTTAGATTTGTGGTTTTTGTTCTTTCTTTGAGGCAGAGCCTTGTATATCCTAAAATGGTCTTGAAACTGCTATGTAGGCAAGGATTTACCTTCAATTTCTGATCCTCGGGAGTGCTGGGATTATAGATATACAACACCACACCCAGTTTATGCATGTTAAGCAAGCACTCTACTAACTTAACTATATCTTTCGCCAAAGATTTGTGTTTTTAGCATGTAGCTCTTTAATATGTCAGTTTTGAGCAAAGGATTTTGTTTCATGAGCAGAGATTAATAAAAGGCTTCAAAATTACTTAATACTTGAGAATACTCCTACTTTTTGAAACTTTATTATTACACTGTCCCAAATACTTATACTCAATTAAGCCAGAAAGTTAACTAAACGATTTGAATCCACTTTCACAAAGCAAGAAATGCCTATTTAAAGAAATGATATGCTCTGATCTTTGTTTTTCCAGTCTTCACCCAAGACTCACCTCTGCCAAATGCTGCAGCCTTGTCAGTAGTGGGGTCCTCTTGTCAGATCCAAGACGTGTGATGTAGTTTGATCTTTTGCTAAATACATATAGAAGGTTAAGGACTGCCAGCACCACTTGCATATCAGAGGAAGCCAATAAAGTTGTCAAATGCTAAAGGAACAAAAAAGGAGAAAGTTCTACTCATCAGACATTTGGCACTAAAAGCTAAAAATGTTTAATAATGTATGTCAACATTAAACCTAACAAGTTATTGAGCCACAATACACAAAAATACATAGTTAAGCTCTCTTACAATATGTAATTCAAGGAACAGCTCAACAGAAAGTGCAATAAAAGTAAAAACTGTAAATTACAGCTCAAAATTTTATCTGTGTCTCTACATAAGGAAGGATTTCAAGGTAGAAATGTTATAATACATATGTAGAACAAAAAAGTATTTCCATTGAGACGCTAAAGCTATCGACAACTGTGTGTAATTATGCAAAATAAAACTATTAAAGTTTGTGAGTAACCTGAGTGACTTTTGTGTTTTTTTAAACATTCACCAACATATTGAAGTAATTAATTGGCCAAATTTAAAAGCAGTATGTAACTGCGTTTGGAAATTATCAAAGCTTTATTTGTTGATTATCTTAATGGTCATGGACTTCCTTGGGCAGCGCATCTATTTAATTATCAAGACTATTTACCCATCCCCACTTGAAAGAGCTGGAACTAGACCTTTAGTTCATTAATTCTATTTCTTGTCCAAACTCACTTTCTCTTTACTTATTTGTTCTGGTTGTTTCTTTAGGAAAACAAAACAAAAACAACAGGATAAGACCAAGGTAATCTTTTGATTATTAAAATTTAAAAGTTGGGCTAAAAGAAACTAATTTCTTTTTATATTATTTTTGACCATTACTTTTTTAAAAATTTTTTTTTATTTCATGTGCATTGGTATTTTGCCTGCATGTATGTCTGTGTGAGGGTGTCAGGTCCCTTGGAACAGGAGCTACAGACAGTTGTGAGCTGCCATGTGGGTGCTGGGAATCAAAACCTGGGTCCTATGCAAGAACTAATCTTAACTGTTAAGCCATCTCTCCTGCCTCCTTTTGACCATTTTAGAAACTCATGGGTTACTCTGTCCACCTTAGTCTTTATAGTACATAGTAGGCTATATCACTGAGTCCCACCCACATCATCCATTCATTCAACAAAAATGTGCATTCTCATACATTTATAGTCAGTATTCCCAAGACAAGGTTAACTTTTAACACTGAACTTACATGTTACAGTTTGGATGTGAAATGTTCCCCCACAGGCTTGTGTTTGAACACTTGGTAAGCAGCTAGTGGCACTGATTTTGGAAGGTTGTAGAACTTATAGAAGTAGGTCATTAGGGTTGAGCCTTGAACGTTATTATAGCTTAGCATAGACTCCTGGATTCTCAAAAATGTAGTATACAGCTGTCATGAGCCCCTACCATGGTGGAGATGCCTGCCACCTTCCTAGCTAGGATGAACTCTGTTCCATTAAACTGTAGTGATATTTGCTCCACCTTGGGCTACAGGACCGAAAGGAGGCAGTGTTTCTTGCCACGTACGTGATCTCTTAAAAGGAAAGGGAGAGGGGTCACGAAGCCCCTTCTCCCTATTTCTTGCTTCCTGATGTGATCGGACT